>NW_016177401.1:0-8526 GCF_001687245.7 Rhagoletis zephyria | reverse complement strand
AGTAAAATTACACAGAATTCCAATTACGGAGGGGAAATACACCGAAATACAGCTATTCTGACATCTTTACACACATATGTATGAACCTATATGCGAAATAATGGCAGTGAGACATTTTGACCGGTTTTGCATATTCTTTTCATTGATTATTTTTTCATTGATTTTATATAAAAGTCAAATTTTTTTAATTTAATAAACACAATATATGTGAACAAATCGGCATTTCAAAGTTTGTACAAAAATTATAAAAATTTAGCAGGGTTTCGCAACAACAAACTTTGATTTCAGAATTTTTAGGGAGTGTAAAGTGAGTTCGAAAATTTTTTGAATGGATGAAAATGTATGACACCGTATTGCAGAAGCTTGAACTTTTATTTAATGAACTATAAAACAGCAAACTTAGAATCTTTCTAAAAATTCCGAATTCTGAAAGCTTATTGTTGCGAAAATTTACTTTCCATACTGCGCATTCACAATAGAATTCAGCAGTTTGTACATATTTCCCTTGAATGCCCGTCTATCATATATTTCAGCTAATTTTCGAGTTAATCACGACGACACTACAGCTGTAATTGCAGCTTGGCTATTCAATCTCTCTCTCTCTGTCACACCAATTTTTTCGGTTCGGAGTTTATTTACAATTTCCATAATGGCAGAAGCCTGAGCATGGAGGACACCACAGTAGTTCGGTAAACGAAATGAGTTGCTCAGAATTTCCCTCTAATTTCAAAAAAAAAAAAAACAATTTTCTCATAAAAATACAATCGCCGTTCGAAATCGCCGGAAAACTGTATGTCCGTGCCCTTTGTGTGACAACGTGAAGGTGCACGCCACAAATCGGAGGAGAAGCTCGGCCAAACGCTAACGTATTGCGTCAATCTATTATATTATTAAATAAGTATATACACAATCCCTTTGCAAGCATCCACTATCACTACTATTTATTTATTTACACATAAATTTCTCGCAAAATTACGAATCTCTGTATGTGATATTTTTAACAAAAGGGTACTAAAGCCATTGGATAATAAGCAATATTTCTGAAGAGGGGAGCCACCTTTTAAAAAGTTAAATTCGGTTTTATTGAAGAGCCAAACGAAGTATTACAATATGCGTAGCAAATGAAAAGGCGGACGGAAGAGCGAAGATTTTAATACATCAGACTCAATGGTATTGAAAAACTAAATGAAGTATTAATTTTTTTTAGGTTTCAAGCGATAAATATTTAACAAAGCCTTAGATATATGTAAAATATTTTAGGAGAGGGTGGCCATGTGTTTCAAAGCCAAATTCTTTTTAATAAAATATTAGACATAATATTGACATCAAATAACAATTTTTAGAAAGCTTAAAATTTCGACAACATTTTTAAAAAGGCGTCAACCCTCTTCTAAGTTTAAACTCAGTTTAATTTATAAGTTAAAATAAATATCTAATCTTTCGTATTACTGAGATGCCTGATCAAACTTGTTTGGTAGGTGGCGCTGACGTTGGTATATTTCTTAAAATTTCCGCTTTTGCTTATACATATTTGGAACAAATATTTGGATTAAATATTTACACGGTAGGTGGCGCTCCGGTTGAGACATCCCTAAAAATTAATAAAAATTGGGTATGCAGTTTTATAGCCCATACAATTTTTTTATATTATTTTAATATTTAAAGTTTGAAGTAGCTGGGACTTACCGTTACTTTTTTGGCACTTATTCTTACGTTTTTGCAATTAAAAGAAAACTTGAAAAACATTGGAAAAGATACCGAAAACCAACGATAATTTCAGCTATCTCAAACTTGCACAATATGGTCCTTAAATTCGAAGGACTACAACACTTCCTACTTCACTATTTTCTAAACAAAATTATTAAAAAGTCCAAATTACACTGTGATAACGCTAAAATTAGATAAAAACGACGAGACACGTACGAACGACAAAATGGGCGTAACCCCACCCACTTTTGATGAAATTGTGCATCACAGTAGCCCCTTCACCAATCCTTACCAAACTCGGTACGAGCCTTGCTTAGGATCCAGCTAAAAAGTTTGTTGCAAATCTTCGAAATCGGGCCCACCTCCCATAAACGGTAATTTACAGAAACACAAAAACTGGGATAAATCAGTAACTACTGAAGCTAATTGACTTAAAATCGATCATTGCAATAATCACTAAGTAGAAAACTAGATTATTATAAGTTTTTGGATAATGGGCGTGGCGCCGCCCACTTATGACCACAAATGTGTATCTCGGTAGCCGATTTATCAATTTCTACCAAACTCGCTGAACGTAACGTTGGTACGGCAAAGCCATCTGATGAAAATTATTCAAATCGGACTAAAATTACACCCGCTTCACGTATAACGGTAAATTTCAGAAATATGAAAACTCCAATATTTAATAATTATAACAATCTCTTAACAATAAATAAGACTGTTATAGACTTTTTGGGAATAGGGCGTGGTACCAAGCACTTTATTACTACAAAGGTGTATCTCGGTACGCACTTTTTCGATTTCCAACAAACTTCGTTCAATTATATCATTAAGTCTAACTCAACGAAAACGTTTGAAATCGGAATAATAAAATTGTAGTTTAAAAAACTAAAACCTCCCTATTATAATTGCCATTCGTACTGTCATCAGGTAAGTAACTTGAGAATAGAAAATGCTGCATCTTTTAGGCGCATCAATATTACATAGTTACATCCCGAGCTAATAAAAGGAAGGTAATAAAAGACACCCCTGCTTATCATGCGAAGGTAGTTTAAAGAAATTTGAATGAACGATATTTTATACCTGCGCCGGGTGTATAAAGTTCGGTTTCGCCTAAATTTATACTTCTTTATTGGTTTCATTTTAATTTTGCATTGTGAATGAAAAAATTCAAGCTTTAAAAAGGAAGATGTTACCCATACGTACAGTGACCAGATTTCTGTAGACAAAAATCAGGACATTTCTGTTTCATATCCATGAATTTTTTGAGGGAATTAGCATAATTTTTAAAATTTGACTATATTTAAGTTAGAATCGTTTTATTAAAAAAAAACTTTACAAATAAATATAAAATCCTTAAAAAATAAATTGAGACAAGGACGATAGATTGCAATACCAATCGAGACAGAATAAAACATAATCAAAGATTATTGAAAATAAGGCTCCCTCATATATATATACTTTGTTCTTTGTGACAACGAAAGTGCTGCCACGTTTGTCCGAAAAAAGCCAGAGTATAGTGACATTGCTACATTAATAAAGAAAACACAGAAAATCAGGATTTAATCGGTACAAATATGAAAAATCGGGCCACTTATACGTGCGGACTTTAAAAAAATGTTCAGACGGACAATTTTCTCAATATCGGTATTGTTCTGCCAAAATCGGTTCGAATGGTCACCGTACCACATACACCATGTACGATTATGGCCATGTTTATACATGGCGTATGATAATATTCTTTCCTGCTCACATTTCATCCAAACAAACATTACGCATTTTCATTTGACCGATCGTAACTTTTTTATTTATTCATCGATTTTCCGCGTTAGTAGCGAGATTTTTATGTAAAAGAACGAAATTTAATACAAATGAAAAAATAAAAAAAATAAAAAATAAATAAATATAAATATTTATACGTACATCGCAAGGCAGAAATGTACTCGGAAAAAACATTTCCTATTTTTAATATATTTGAAAGCGAACAACACGCAGACGTACTACGAATAAATTAATTTTACTTGAATAATCAAAGTTAACCACTGTAAAATAATCGCTGAATTTTACACTTGTAAGTATTACGCCTAACTGCCTGTTCTACAATACTATAAAACTACTATTTCCTTATACTCCTGTGATTCAGCTGTGTGATTACCTTTCCGTGCATGTGTGTAAATTATTTCCTGTTATTGCAGCCGCAGACAGTCGATATATGGTTCGTTGGCTAGGAAGCAACAATTATTTTGCAATCAAAACATTTAAAGAATTCCGCCTGCGCGAGCTGAGCTCGGGCCAAGGGCCTACGCTTCGCTTTGAAATTGCCTGCTTAATTGGCTGGCTGCTAGACGGTGCTGAAGTGTTGCCGAAACTGGGTAATTGCCGACTGGCATGCAATTTGGCGGACACTCGAACCCTCGCGCGCCCAAGCCAACAATGGCCATACAAAATAATGGCAGATATAAGAAAATTTGTTTGAAAGTGCATGTGAACGCGTGTGTGTGTGTGAAAGAGAATGCAATATAAAATATGCAACGGTGCAACAACTGCTTGCCACACAGCTGTGGGTCGTTAAGTAGTGAAGTTGCTCGTAGTGGAGCTGGTAGAGCATGGAACCGGTGGAGGTACCGAAGCACATTGAAATTACTATTAAGCCTGCCATTTTTCGCATTTGAAAAATGTTTCTAACGCGTTCTAATGCAATTCACATGCATCCAGCACAGGCAGTCGCATAGCTGCATACATACATATTTATTATATTTACATTTGTATGCCAACAACAACACGAATAGCGGCCACATAATGCATGCAGTTGATTGCCTCGCCAACCGCGCGAATTAGCCTCTCACATATCTCTCAAGTGTGCACACCTACACATACATATATGTAAATACATACATACATACGTACATATATGTATATCTATTCATGACTATATATGTACATATGTAGTTTGGTTTGGCTTATATAAATACACAAATGCAGCCATATTCCAAACTCTTTTTTTTTTTGCACAAATGCATACTTTTTCGAATTGTGTGCCTGTGTGCGCGTGTATGTGTATGTATGTATGCCCCTCGACATTTATGTCCCGCATTTCAAGTGGCTGTTTAACTTCTAAAGCGATTGCATGCCACGTGCTGTCAAGTGTTGTGCTGCCACATTTTGTACGCCAGCCAAGCCCCGTTAGGCCAACAAGTCGGTGTTGTCCTTATGGCGTTGGTGATCGACGTTAGCTAGCATATTTGCTAAGGTTTCGCATTCTATATTTGTTTTTGCATGTACATATGTATGTATGTAGTTGCTGTGGTTGCTGGAGCTCGCTTTGTTGCTACAATTTATTTGTTGATTGCATTGCAAATTGCAGTTGAATTGTGTTGAAATGCCTTTTTCCGCAAATAAAATTGCTGACGACTTTTATCGCTGTTGGTGGTATTATTTCTTTTGTAGATACTTAGACATACACCTATGTATGTATGTATGTGTTCGCACAAAATAATAAGCGCTGATTTGCTTTTTGCTTCTATTTGTTGTCCTTAATATGTGTGTCTTCGTATGTGTTTATAAATGGGGATATCTAGCAAATATGCGAGCTTATAATATCGTAGGTGAAGGAGGTGGGGATAATGCCGCTTTCCCAAGTAGATGCATACATACATACCTACTTGTAACATATGTATTTGAGTGTTTTCAAAAAATAAGGTTAACTAGAAGTTAAGTGGCTATATTTATCATAATTGAGGTTATTTATAAGTTAACGGTTTGTGGGTACGAAAAAATAGCTATCGCTTCAAAACGTGGTGCAATTATTGAATTAGACGCGACTGCTTAAAATTGGGATTTTTCTTTCAAATTCATAGTACTGCAGCCGAAACCAGTCCGGACTTTATAAGCATTTTCTGAGAGTATACCTATCCAGCAATAAATGTAGTAATAGTAATGAGTAGGTATCGGAAAAAAGTACTTGTATCGAAACCCGATGCAGTGCCAATTTTATTCCCGGACTTTCATTTTTTAATCTAATTATTTTTCAGTATAGTTAAAATTTGTTGACTATTTAGTTGTCAATGAAAATAAAGTTCTGAAAAGTAACCCCTATTATCATCTCAGCTTGCTTAAAGTGGAAAATTGCTAGGTCCACTTTCCAAAAGGATTAACTAACGTGCTAGTTTTATTTCTTCCCGTTTATATTCGATTAAAGGCAAATTTACTTAGTCCAAAAGAGGCACAGAAAAGTCGGCAAGCTCACAAAAAAGTCTAAATCTTTTGATTTGCAACAGACCCTTCTCGAAAATTATTAAAGGAAATGTTTGAAAATTTTTTTTCCTCCCTGTAAATTTTCTACAAATGGACTTAGCAACTCTTTACTATAAGCTAGCAATATAAATACCTACACTCGCTATAGCTTTGTGCTCCAAAAATTAGCAATATGATTACTTCTTTCGGAAATATACCATTGTTACTCTGCAAAAATGCTGTTGAACATTGTTAAAATACATATAAATTTTGTTAATTAATTAATTTGTATGAAATAAATTATAAAATAATCGTTTTTGATCTCAATCGTTTTCTCTATACAGAAAATAAATATTCATGTATAACAAATAAAATACGTACATAAAAAGGAGCAAATCCTGTTGAAAAATTCTGTGAAGTTTTTGAAAAACAAGTTATTGGACTTTTTTCTTATCTTTCCGGAGGCCATCCTAGTAAAACATATTTTAAAACTTAAAGTTTTGCTTAAAGATATTAAGTAACATTCGTCTAAAATCAAAATTGATAGTCACATAAGTTATTTTGACAAAAACTCATCGATATGTGATAGCGTTTTTTTTATACAAACAATTCTTATATAGGTACAAATATCGATATAACTAGGTAAGGCTACTTTTAGCCCGATACTTAGTAGGTATCAATACTTTCAAGTGCAGGTATCGATACTTCTATGGTATCGTTTTATCACTATCGGTAGTTGCATAGCTCCTTAGTAACGTATACGCCCCGTAGCACCATACGAGGTCATCTAACACGTTTATTCGCACGTAAGTAGTTAAATATTAGTGTTGACGATTTTTACACAGTATTTCTTATACACATACATATATATTATTTTCTTCACTGCATAGAAAAAATTTTTAAAATAAAATACATTTTTTAACTAAATTTAGCCCATAAAACTTAAATGCACTTCAATTTTTTCTTCAAAACCTGATATAGACTTACAGTCCCAAAACTTGTACCCCGCCTGTCAGGTGTAAATTTTTACCCCGCTTTATTTGTTATACAAAAGCAAGCCACGAAGCCCTGTGGAGCACGAAAAAGAGCAAAAACAATGGAGAACGAAGATTACATGCAGTCCTGTATGACAACAAAAAACGAGACAATGAAAACAAAAATTCAATAACGCTGGCAGAACGGTACGAAAACCAACGGTAAAAAAAAAACTGAAAATGGTCTTGAACGCCTTTGCAAGGCAGCGGAAACCCAAAATCAACTTCTACCGGAACATAATAGTTTAAGGCGATGATTACAGTTCGAGGTCTTCATCATTTTTAGTTTAACCTTTTCTTGCTACATCTTGATGGGTCTCTTATCAAGATGGAATATTTGTTACAACAAGTTAAAGTAAAAATAAAGATCCTCGAACTAGAATCATCCATGCTAAGCTTTCGTCCGTGCTGCTACTCAATTTTATAGGAAGCTTTTTCATAGGATTGAGAGATTGCTTTTCTATATACAACTCAGACTTTATGAAGAACTTGGTTTCTTAAATTTCCCCGAAAATAACCATAAACGTTTTACACTGAAATAAATAGGTTCACATATCCAATGGCAGCCCAACTAAGCTACTATGATCTGATTAGGAGGTCGTTCACCACAAAGGTCCTATATTGTAATGTTCAAGAAATTATTGCATAAATAAGTACGATGAAATAACGCCCTACACCAACCAACAGTCCAGGTATATTTTATTCATCTTTCGGCCAATATTCTCGATGTCAAAAAGTCACACTTCAGGCTCGATCGCCTATAAGGACAAATCCTTATTCTATTAGTTACATTATGAATGTCTTGGGCAGAATTTTCGCGCATTATTAAGTTGTTGAATTTTATACAAAACTGAAAATCTCTATGTCGAATTGCAAAACAAATTCGCCGGCCCATCGCTTTCACCCTCAAATTACCTCTTAGGCAGCCCTTAATGAGTAAACAAGGATTTTCGCACTTATACTCTTAAGCCGAAATTTATTTATTTATTTGCAGGTGCTCATTAAAATGTTTCATTTGTAAAAGTCGTAATTCCATTGAGGCGCGTAAGGCAACGTGAATTTTTTGTCAATTTATGTTTATTTACCAAACAAACAACGAAGGAAGCACGAAAATAACAATAATAATAATAATAATAGGTACTGGTTAAGGGCGCTATTGTGAGACAGAACAAAAAACAAATTCAAAAGGACAACAAAAGCAACAAAATGATTATTCAAAGGCACGATAAACAATGAAAACGAGAAACAGGCACGTTGATTGATACATATATGTATACATACATACATATATACGTTTGTAGTAACGCCTTGTGTGTTATTTATTTGTGGACCGAAATAAAGATCGGGCGGCAAAGCTTTAAAGATATGGTGAAGCATCGCGAGTGTGTACGAATGTTTATAAGTATGTGCTTATGGCCATAAATAGGTATTTGTATGTATGTACTTTTGTATAAATTTCGGCTTCTAAAATTTGTGTGTTTCCCACTCCTACATACCTACAGAATTTAAACACAAAATTAAACATGACGTGAAATATCTTTTCCTTCCGCCT
>NW_016177399.1:0-8527 GCF_001687245.7 Rhagoletis zephyria | reverse complement strand
ACATACACCTGCGATCAAAGGATACAAATTTAGTTTAAAATAACAATTTAAAATTTTCGAACACTAAATTGTTAATAGATTTGTGAAGTCTGCACTTTTTTGTAAAAAACGCCAAGTAGCCGCAGTTGGGCAGATTAGGGTTATTTTTTCTAAGCGCGGCCGAAGGCCTCCAGCGCCCAGCACCCATTTTCAAATGGGTCATCAGCGGTCAGAGAGGTGAAGGGGGACTTGTTTTATCTTTTTTGCGAACAATCATAGTGTATTGTAAATTTTTTCTTTTTATTTCAAGAATCCTTTAAAATATTAAGGCAATTAAAAGCTCCTCAGCATTCCAGTAAAATAACTTTTGAAAGGAGCTCGCTTTTTATCGCTATGCATACATGTGTGTATATACATACATATAAAAAGTGTGCCTTAAAGCTTTCGAAACTTATTGCAATAAAGTAGACTACACTTTTGGAAAGAAATTTATAATTTAAAGACAGCTACGAAAAATAAACCGGAACGAAATTTTATATTTGTTTTTCAAACAAAATACCTTAACAAAAATCTACAAAAATATGAAAGAATTTACCTTTTCCCCAACCCAAATTTTTTCTACCAATTTTGGTAACAATTTACCAAAGTGGCAACCCTATATCTACAGCCAATATGTAATTTTGCATAGTTTCCCACATTCAAATGTGAATGTGTACATGGACAGAACGCGCAGTTAACGACCACCAAGCATACAATCGCAGCGTAACGCACATAGTACATATGCTAAAGGTTGTTCCAAATTAACGTTAAGGGCCGGGTGTTCAATGTCTGGTTATCACTACCACTACACTATCGACGATTTCGACATCATGCATGTAACATGTGATCGATAAAGCAGTAGTTGTGCTTAACCGGAGCTTCTACCTCCGATTTGTGCTAATCAGACATTGAACAACCGGCCCTTAGTATTTTACTGGCAAAACAACCCTTGCACGCTGCTGCGTGTCGTAGAAAATCAGTGTTGCCAGAAATAATATCCACTTAGGACTAGAATCTCCATAAAAAAGGGCTAGAAAGGGCTGAATAAAAAATCTTAGGGCTAAGATCTAAGGGCTAGTTTCATTATTCATCGCTTAAACATTTTTTTGTTTTATTTATTATTCATATCCAGTTTTTATTCTAAACCAGCCCTGGGCAGCGTCCGCCAGCGAAAGCTTCATTCAACTGCACGACTTCCCAGTCGGACTTTGTTGCTTCCAAAATATACTTATAACACGGTTTTTCCCCACTCAGAAGTAATTCCAAAAACATGAAGTTTTTAACGGTTATTTAAGAAGGTAATTTTGCATGAGGTGCTTGTTGTTGGTTTGGAGAGATTTGTAGACTTTTTGTTATCGTAGGGATTTATTTCTACAGAATTTAAATGTGCTTCGAATTTCTCGTGAAAAAACCAGTACCCTAAAAGGCATTTTAGGGAACCAAATTCTGAATGGTCCGACTAAGTTGTTCGTACATTCATATATACACAGTGACATCAGTTGCACGCACACTACAAAAATGCTCTGCCAAGGCTGCCAACCTCAGTTCTAAACAAACAGTCTGAGCTTAAAACTCGTAAAAGTAAAACAAAAAAGAGATACATTACGAATTCATTAATTACACTAGTTTACACGAAGAAAGGACTTCGCTAAAAAGTGTTATTTTAGACTCATTTAGGGGCGCTAAACGGGGCACCGAAATTATGCATATGGAAGCTGTGCATTTAGACATTATTTACTAGTAATAACCCCCGAAATTCGAGTGCCGGCATTAAAGAAATACTTGCAGGTATTAAGTATTTAAGTATTTAAACTTAAGTAAAAAATAAAACATGCTATTTATGAATATACTTCAGTATTTAGCTCAAGATTTATTTAAAGAACTTCATGAAAGACAACAAATAATCTTGTACTAAATACTAGACTCCTGATAACCCAAGATAATTTTTAAGTTATTAAAGGGACTCTACTTATAGCTTCGTACAGTGGACCGTGAGAAAACAGTAATTTTTAAGGTATAGTCTAACCTTTCACAATATCCGTCCAAGGGTTTTCGTAGTCGTAGTCTGAAACGCAATAATCACTTAAAATTTGCCTTTCATGATGAAAGGCATTTAGTATCAGTATTTAGTAAACTTAACCTTTCTTAACCCATTCAGTACAAAAATTCAACCACTGATTCTCCAAATATTAAAATACATACTTAAGTATGTCTACCGGCTAATTTGGATCGTTCATTTCAAAAATCACATGAAGAAAATTTTAATGTTTAGAGTTTTACCGTCATCCAGGGTCCTTTAAAAAAGAAAGTGATCTCAGCTATTTTTATTTTTTGCTTTCACGAAATATATTTCAAAACCCGAACCCGAACCTGAATCACAATTCCACGGAAAATTGGTTGATATTTTTCAATAGAATACACTGCTCACTATCGACTTTTCTGCAACTGCAGCTTGCACTTTAATTTGATGGATAATTTAATTCTTTAACTGCCTCAGACCGCCCTAACTAAGTCGAATGACTGAGCAATTATATATAGATTTCGGAGAATCACTCTTGCCACCAAGTGCTACTTTGGGCTGAGTAGGCAATTGATAAGTAAAGTCCTCTCTCGACGTACAAAGATCACACTCTATAAGTCACTCATCATGCCAGTGCTGGTGTATGGCGCGGAGGCATGGACAATGAAAACATCTGATGAGGCGGCTCTTGGAGTTTTCGAGAGAAATGCGAAAGATTTACGGACCTTTACGCGTTGGTGATGGCGAATATCGCAGACGATTTAACGATGAGCTTTATGAGCTTTACAACGATATAGACATAGTGCAGCGAATTAAAATGCAGCGGCTCCGCTGGCTAGGCCATGTCGTTCGAATAGACAGAAACGCTCCTGCTCTGAAAATATTCAACGCGGGCCGCGATGCTGGGAACAGAGGAAGAGGAAGGCCTCCTCTGCGTTGGAAAGACCANGNGGAGAAGGACTTGGCTTCACTTGGCATTTCCAATTGGCGTCAGTTAGCACAGAAGAGAAATGACTGGCGTGCTGTTTTGGACTCGGCCAAAATCGCTTAGGCGGTTACAGCGCCAATAAAGAAGAAGAAGAAGGGTTATAATTCCTAAGCGCGACCGACGGCCGCTTACGCAGAAAGAAGCTCCAGGATATGCCCATATGTACATATGTACATTTACAAACAAAAGTTCCCGAAAATCTCAACAAAATCTTTAGGAGTATCTCATTTCTGTGACGATTTTTTTACGAATCTTCAAAGAAAATTGTATGAACTCGCAAAGAAATTTCTGTACGAAAAATAAAGAAAATTCTTCACATTGCAGCATTATTTTCATTGCTCTACCGACTTTCTTCCGAAATTTCGTAAATTCGGCAAAAAATCGGATGAGATCTTTACGAATTCTTTAAACTTTCTCTAAATTCAGAATACTCTGAAAAAAATGGTTTACAGGGTATGTATACATATGTATGTATATACAAGAATATGTATGTGTACAATCGTATGTACGTATTCTGTTTAATGTCTCAAATGTAAAATCCATACCAAGTCTACATAAATTTATAAGCTTTTACTAAAGCAATAAAACGTTGGTCCATTTGTAACCTGTTCTATCATCGTCCTCAAACCATCAACTACAGAATACTGTACCATGACGCGATGCAAATCTTTTTATGCTCTACGAGTTTTATCCAACTGGAAGCAATAAAATGAGGTTTAATTAAATATTGAAAATCTAATGAAAAGCATGCTCACAAACTTTGCACATGTATTTACATGTATACAAAATAAATATGCATGCTAAGAGTTCATTAAAAGGAAAGCTAAAGATAAGGCAAAGGTGATACAGATATTTATCGCAATATCTTGAAAGTAATTCCCAAAAGTACCTTTATGGCCTTATGGACTTCACATACGGAGAACATAATTTTGAAGAATTACTTATTTTAAAGAAAATTGTTGAAAAACAACCAAATACCTTGCATGCATCGTTCTTTATGCTACTTTATATTGAACCACAAGAAATTAGGCTGAGCTAACAACAGTATACATATTTATTATATATGCATTTCCGCGTGGATGGTAGTAACCAAGCCCTCTTGCGCAACAGTACCAAGAAATTAAAAGATTCTCACTGCCCATTTACATATATCTGGGCGATGCGGAATTGATGGCTTAAGTAGGGGTCGAATCGTAACAGTCGTGAACGAGCAACTTGTCACGTAAAAATGCTTATTTCGGATTATAACAGTCGTGGATGTACTGCTCGTCTCGTATACCGAATTACGAGACTAGTGTGGCTATTCTATGACAGGAGTCTCCTTCGCTCACATGGTACTCATTCGTGGATCGACAGCCAGGGCTGCCAACTATACTTGGCTATGAAGTGCCATATTGAGGGGGGAAAAATGCCAAAATGTGCCAAATAGAAAAACAAAACTGCCAATAAAGGTGCCATTCTTTTTAATTCTTCCCATTTAGCATTAAAATTAGAAACACATTTCGAAAACAAAAGTCCAGTGCCAAAGTAAGATAAACCAGTTGTATGCACTACAGAAATTAGAAAATTTTAGTTGAGAAAACAAATTACACGCAAGGGATTTCACAAAAATGTATTGAAATATTACTATTTTTCAAAAGTACCATTTTGGCTCTTTGTGCCAAATTGAAAAATTAAGTGCCATTTGAAGTAAAATAGGTCCAAAAATGGAACGGTTTGAGCCAAGCTTACAGCCCTGTCGACAGCACGTTTTTTGAGGGTTTTGATAGTAAAATAACTATTTTTTTCGTATCGAACTGGTGAACCGCACCTTTACATCGAAAGACACCTGGGGGCCAATTCCTGTTCTGTGAAAACGTGAAGTGAAAACATTTTTCATCACTTCAAATAAAATTACGATTCTGTTTTCAAATGTAAATAAATTAATTTGTCAAAAATGTTTCATTGTGAAAACTTTTTTTCACAAAGTTTGGTGGCTGTGAAAGCGAAAAGTTGGGGGTTTTTCCTGTGATAAAGAATATCACTGTCTTATACTCACAAGAATTAGCCCCTGGTCTAAGCTATGGAAAAATGTTCTGAATATTGAATTTAGTTTTTAAACAGGTGGCAGCCCCATTTACAGTTTTAAATATCGTAACACGTCGTTTCTAAAGATTTTGAGTTAAAATTTTCAGAAAAATAAATCGATGCGTCGATGCTACTATAGTCGAAGATATCACATATAAATTTTGGTCCCGATTGGAGACGGTTAAGGCGTGTCGAACAGGGGGGCACAGTTCAGATTCCTCTATGGAGGCTCAAAATATTTAAACTAATTTTTTTTTTCATCTAATACTATATATAAGACATTTGCCTTTTTTGCCTATTGTACCTTTAAAAATGTGATTATTCCTGATAACATATAAGTTTCAAACGTCCCATATTTAAATTGGGCACCACTTGTATCTAGGGACACGAATTTCGATACGATACGATACCATATCGATACTTTTGGCCTTCGATACCGATATTTTCTACTCAATAGTTTTAAAACGATATTTTTTGGAATCGAGTACCAGAACCCTAGTATCGTATCGAATGTCATAAACTCACATTCCAACACTGAGGGGAAAAAATGTAAGAATTAAAAAAAACCTGCTAAATTGAAAAAATACGCATATGAAAGAGCACCAACCCAACTCGTTTTAAATTTGAGTATATACGTTATAAAATATGTGGCTGTGAAGTGCACAGATGCTTTCGTAATTAAGAAGAAAAAAAATTAATTTTATGTTCCGTCTGATCGGAATCGAACCCGGACCCTTTTGGCCGCAACTAATTGTATCAAGCGTCTTTGCACACTCAGCTACAGCCATACGTGGAAAGGTGTTTTCAAATGTTGAGTTTGAATGAACATTACAGCGCGTGATTAGTGCATTATGTCATACCATGTATGTATGTGTGTATGTATTGTCACCGCTGTGCATGCTTTGTATACATATACTTTCTTAATTATATATGAAAAAGCATCCGAGACGTGCAAAACGCCATCCGTGTAGTGAAAAATGCTTCATTTTAATACTAATAATTTTAATTGTAATAATAATAAAGTCCGGCGCTTACACAATATGTTAGTGTTTGGCCGAACTTCTCCATCGATTTGTCGCGTGGGCCTTAATGTTGTGGCACAAAGGGGGTGCCTACAGTTTTATGTCGACTCTGAACGGCGATTGTATTTTATGGGAAGCTGTTTTTCCTTTTCAAGGTTTGCGCACTTCTAACCAGTACACCCCAGCGGACTATATGCGAGATCTATATTCAGATAAATTGTTTGGTTTTTGGTATCGATATTTGGAATATCGAGTTTTTTTATTCCGATATTAATGGGTACCCGATATTTTTAAAGCAATACTTTAAATGAATACCATATCGATACTTTCGGTTCGATATCGTGTCCCTACTTGTATCAACTCACGTCGAGCGCACTTTTAGTACATTCAAGGCTTTAGCACCGCCTTATTCTGTTACAAAAAAATCAAGTTGATAATGAAGCAAATCGATGGATAAATAAAGAAATAATAAGTGGACATATGAAAATGCGCAAAGCCTTTTACCCTCCTTTTATTAGCTCGGGATGTAACTATGTAATATTGACGCGCCTAAAAGATGCAGCGATTCCTATCNTACTTGTATCAACTCACGTCGAGCGCACTTTTAGTACATTCAAGGCTTTAGCACCGCCTTATTCTGTTACAAAAAAATCAAGTTGATAATGAAGCAAATCGATGGATAAATAAAGAAATAATAAGTGGACATATGAAAATGCGCAAAGCCTTTTACCCTCCTTTTATTAGCTCGGGATGTAACTATGTAATATTGACGCGCCTAAAAGATGCAGCGATTCCTATCCTCAAGTTACATACCTGATGACAGTACAAATGGCAATTATAATAGGGAGGTTTTAGTTTTTTAAACTATAATTTTTTGCATGAAAAATGAGCAGGAAAGAATGTTACTCATCCGCCATGCACACCTGAAAATATCTCGAAAACTTATACTTAGAATCAAAAATTAACTCGATTTCCGGAATCAGCGAGCAATTCCATATAGGAATTGGACATGATTCAATAATGAAAGGTTTTGTACATGCACTATAATGAACACCTTTTTTGTGGAACTTCGCTACTTTTTGCAGGTGATTGAATTTTTCCCCTTTACCTCCTGCTTCCAAAAATATCCCTGCGGGTGGGAGTGTCAAATTTTAGAAAAAAAGCTACTTACAAAACCTTTAATAATTGAATCATGGGAATTGGATACGTAGTGGCGTCCGTTGAACATTTTTCCTGTAACCGAGTGTTATTTTTCAGTTTTTGTCATTTTTTACTTTTGCCTTTTTTGCTATTTGTAGTGCCTTTTCCTGCCTATTTCGCTATTTTGTTTTGCCTTTTCAGCCTAATTCGTGGTTTTATTTTGCCTTTTTTATAGGTTTTTAGGTCCTAAAAATCCCATCCCTGGTAATAAGTAAACATATGTCGATGTTCTCAGAAAAATATGGTTATTTATCAACTTAATCCGCTGTATAATTTAAATATATGCAATTTTTTGTTGTGTCGTTTTTGCAGAGGACCATCGATATAAGCACTTTTATCACGTCTTGTCTCTGAGTCACTTGAAAAGGGCTGTCAGTGAAACGTATTCTTATTTTTTAAAGTCCACTTATTTGTCATTGAATGTTTGCGAAAGAGGTTAAACATAAATAGGCGGTTCGAGTGTACTTGATTTTGCTTGACGTAAACTTTCAAACATAAACCGAGAAGGGAGGTGCTTAATTATACATTCTATAAGTAAAATAGTGTATACATGATACAAATAAATGCGCATCGCGGAAATCTACATACACATAAACATACATACATACATACATATGTACATAGAACAAATTAGAGCATATTTAAGCGTTATATTCTGTACAAAGTGGAAGGATTTAAATACCTTTCATTTCAGCAATGTATGTATGTATATAAATAGTAGTGGCGCTGACAAATTTCATCACTATGTTCCACTCTTCTCTTTATGCGTATGTGCATATACATATGTACATACGTCGGTGTGGGTGTTCATTACTATGCGACTAATTAAACTCGGCGGTCCAGTTCGTCTAGTACTTACCCAGTACGGAAACTAGTTGAAGATCTAACTTTCTTCCTTGGATCGAACTGTTGACTTTAGCATGGCGATGGTGCCTAGGACAGGCCAATTGGTCAATTATCCAACTCTGCATTTGATTTCAACTACTTTAAAATGCATTTGGCTTAAAGCACTTCAAATTCAGTATGTTTCTTTTGTAGATGTCTTTTCAACCAATTTAAAATAAATTAGTATTAAATGCTGAAATAGTTAATTGCCCAAAGTTAGATGATTCTTCAACTAATATTGAATTATTGCAAAGATATGTATGTATCAAAAGTGTAAGCATTTGGTTCATCTCAATGGGACTGCTAGGTGATTATACATCGATTTGA
>NW_016177398.1:0-8527 GCF_001687245.7 Rhagoletis zephyria | reverse complement strand
TTGAAATGCTGAGTTGGGGATAGGCAGACGTAAGACTGGTTCCATGGGAGTATGGAGTATATTTTTTTGCAATTCAAACGGAAGCTTCGTTGAGCAAATAAGAAACATTTTTTTATGAAAAAAAAAAGTTCGTGTGATGCATAGGAAGAAAAGGAAAACTGGAGACTCTTTATCGCGCTGCTGACTACAGGATGGCTCTCTAAATGGGGAATTGTTATTAACCCTGACAATACGGAGCTCATCCATCTTGAACTCCGCTAAGACAAAAGCTTAATGGGGGGTACAACCTGTAGAGATATTGGGTTCTAATTAACCTACTTAAGTGAAATTGAGGCTTTTCGCGGGCATCCTCACGAGAAATTGCAATCTTAGAGAGCATCTGCATATATTAGGACACTGGTCGGATGGTCTCCGTCACATAAGTGGCTCAGCTAAAGAGACACCCCTGCACCTGATCCTTGAGTGTGAGGAAATATCGAGACAACGAGAGAAAAGTCTGTTCTCAACGGCCTAAGGATACGGATTGTGTTATAATTAGTAGAGGGCACAATAGATCTGAAGGTCACTGAGCATAAATATTCTAATTATCCACATACATATTTATCTTTTCATTGTTACCTTAGGTCCTAAATATACGTAGACTAGCATGGCAATTCCGGCTAAGATAGTTGGAAAGCTTTTTTTATTTATTGTGTCACGAAAGTTTTATAGAAAAATAGCTCCTTGCCGACTTTCTTGGTAAAAAGCTCTTTGCTCGGGCAGCGGCATGTCATTTTATTAATTTTTTTTTATTTGTAAATAAATTTTCTTTAAATTTTTAGATTGTATTTTTGTAATTTCATTTAATTAATAAAAGCATAGATATTTTTTATAGGTTTTTCTTTTTCAATTAAATATATATATTTTATTTTTTTTTTTATATAAAAGATTTTTTTATTTCACTTATTTTTAGAAACATATATATTTTTTTAATTTAATATTTTTGTTCTATTTTAAATAAATTTTTTTTTGATATTTATCTTTTGTTTTAAAAAGAAAAAAATATTTTTTTTTTCATTTAATTTTTAGGGATGTATTTTACATTTTCTTTCTTTCAATTTTTTTTTTTACAATTCGGGTTTCTTCATGTTTTATATTATACAATCTTGCGGGATTTTTGCATAATTTTTTCGGGAGTTCTTTTTGGAGTTCATGAGACTTTTCCGAATTTCGATATTTCTTCGGGGCCTTACGTTTTTTTCGGAACATTTTCTTAATTTTTCGGGATTTTTGGGGTTTTCGGGAACTTTTCGGTTTTTGCCGGAACCTTGCTAAATATTTGTTAGCCTTTTTGGAAAAAATGGAAGGTGGTAACAAAATATTCAGTCAAAACCTACAAGTTTTTTTTTTATTTTTACTATAAATTAGAAACATTTTCGGGCCTCTTTTTTAAAGTTTTTTCCTTTTTCACAGTTTTTTTTGGACTTCTTGTGTTTTTTGAGGCTGTCCAGAATTTTTTAGGGACGGTGCGGGATTCTTTCGTGACCTTTCGGGAGATTTTTGGTGATTTTTTCGGGACCTTTTAGATATGCTGAGGCTTGTTCAGTATTTTTGGTGACTTCTCGGAATTTATTTCAATTTTTTGTTGGAATTTTCGAAATTTGTAGTGCTTTTTATTTTTTTGGAGTCGTTTTGGAGTTTAGAAATTTCAATACTCAAGAGATGACATTCCACTTTTTCCAACCTAAGAATGCCTGTGCTAAATTATATGTAGAACCTGGATGGATGGTGTTTCGTTTATAATATTTACAATGTTTTTCAAGCTAACATTTTTCGAAATATTTTTATAAAAATATGGTTCACATTTTAAATAAAACCATAAAAATCACACTTTCAAACTTTATACAGATTAAAAAAAAATAAAATTCCAAAAATTTTTATCTAAATTTCGAGCTTTTTAACCAGGATTTTTATAAATTTTTTGTGTATGCAGTTAAAAGGTTTATAAAATTTTAGTCAAATAAGAGCGAGTTTAGAGCGGCTGAAAAATCGCATTGATTTTGAATAATTTTATGCGCACGACCGTTTGCGAAAAAAGTGAAAAAAGTCAACGCCAGTTTTCCTAAATTTCTTTATTTATTAAAAAAAAGAGCAAAAGCTGTCAGAGAAAAAAAATTATTAAAAATCAGTGCGGTTTTTTGGCCGCACTAGCACTTGTTTTACTAAAATGTTATAAGCCTATTTACGGCATACCCAACATAAAAATTCTGGTTAAATGGCACGAAATTTATATAAAAATTTGTGGAATTTTTCTTAATTCTGTATAAAGTTTGAAAGCTTGATTTATATGGTCTTTGTTAAAGCATGACCCATACTTTTATAAAAAAATATCGAAAAAAATTGAGCTTGAAAAACTTGTAAATGTTAAAAACGAAACACCATTCATCCACTTTTGACTGCCACTTTAAGTATGTACAATATACAGGCGCACATACCTATATACATATGTAGATGTGTGTGTGTAGGCAAAATAAAGCCAAGTCAATTTGCTGACCATTTTGTGGGTGTGAGCTTGTCCACAGCTTCATGCTTCATGCTTCATGGTCGCCAGCAAAGGCTTGTCGTTTTGTATCAAAATGTCGCTATTTTTAGAGCCTATCTTATCTATCGTTGCTTTATAAATCCGGCATTAGTGGTGGCGCAAATTGTCGCCAATAAGCCAAGCTTTGTAGCATTTACGACGGTCGTTATCCCGCTGTCGGTATTTTATTGCAGTTATTAATAATAAACTTAGTAGTTTTTCTAGATTATGGAAAAGCGAGCGAGTGAGTGGACACATACAAATATTTTTTTGCGACCAGCTGCTTGATTTATGCGAGCAACAATGCTATGCATGCAACGTGCCACACACTGCACATGCAACATACGCATGCTTGCACAAACAACCGCGCGCGCTCACCCACTAACAAGCTTTGCAGGATTTGTATGTAGATACATACATACAAATGTAGCCACATTTGCCAATTTTTCACGCCACACGGCGATAGCTGCGGCAAGCGTGACTATCGCAATTTTGCGGCCATAATCGATTTGGACGCCACATTTTTTTTCACGTACATATGTATGTATGTGGTTGCCTTCAACACATTTCAATTTTAAGTTTTAATTTTTAAAATATTTGTCGCTTTTATTTTATTGTCGTTTTTATATCTTTTGCAATTTTCGCACAAAATTTTCAAATTCATTTATCATAATTATTTGAGGCCTTTTCGAAATGCACTTTGAAAGTAGGCCTAAATTATTTTACAATTTACGAAAAGTGGAGCAAATATTGTTGTTGTTGCCTCTTGTCGCTTTTGAAATTACAATTGCAATTGTCGGCTGTCCATTTGGCATAAAATATCGATTGGTTTTATTGAAAAATTGATGCTTCTAATTGATGCGTAAATGGGCTATGTCAATTGTATGGCTGCATATGTACGTAAATCGGCGTAGCCAGAATGAAGTTTGGGGGGTGGAGGGGGCGGCTCGACCATACTAAAAATTCTAACCTAATTCTGGGTCGCATTGCTCAGCCATACACAGATGTTTACACACCAAAAAATTTTTTTTTTGTTTTTTTTTGGAAAATTAATTAAGACACTCGCGGTGTTTGCCCAATTGACGGTGTTAATTTTAAAGTTCAAAAAAATTTGTTTCGAAAATTAAAACATAAAAAAAAGAAAAGCAAAACTAAATAATTGTTTTAGTGCTCTTTTATAGCATTTTGAAAGCGTTCTTCTAAAGAACTACGAAAAAATGCTAATGAGTCGAGTCAGCAACATTAATGAGCTATTAAAATTAGCAGCGTATTTTTTTTTCAAAAGGAAACTAATAAATGTATGTAGTACAAATATTTATCGGGTATTTAGTTAAAACCATATAGTATGTGCGTGTATTTTTAGAAAAAATAATTATTTACAAATTAAGTACACAAAAAAACCACACACTTTCTACTAGAAGACATAAATAAATACATCCGCCAACAACAACAAAAGGCGTAGAACTTTTTTTGGCAACCATTCGATGCGTCCTTCGACCCAGCAGCGAGTCAATACCTCAAAGCAATAAAAAGGAAAATTCCAAATTTTTGCAAATAAAAATCACGAAAAAAATGGTTTGAAAAAAGTCATGAAAAGTAGATTCTCACCAAATCGTGATGCGCGCCAGGCAGTCAGTTTAGATAAATATTATTATTATTTTACATTACAATGTTGCAAAAAAGCTGGAGAGAAGTTAACAACTAAAAGGCGGTACAAATAAAGAATAACAACAATAAAAGAAATTTGCAAACAGTAATGCACACATACATATGTATGTATTTATGTGTTAGTCAGTATCAATGTTTATTGGTTGGACATTGGCCTTCATTTGCCGAGCAGGAAGAGATATTTAGATAGATTTTCATGATTCGTTAGAGCTACATACATACATACATACATACATCTGTCTACTGCTGATTTGTGAGGTGACAGGCAATACTGAACATGCATGTTTTTGTATAAGTGTATATTTATGTGTGCATATCCACATTAGGGTGGTACAAAAATATGCAGGAAAATTAGATTTTTTCTAATTTCTTGCTGTCATCCCGCAGAATTATAGAAAATGGCAAATAACGAGACCCGTATTTTTTTATTTTGAAATCGGTTAACATTTAGACGCGCCGCCGCACTGTGGGCTGAAACAAAACACTGTAGTCGAAATAGTTTTTATGTAGTTAACTGTTTTTCGTCTTTTTCTAATAAAACTAATTCAAGGAAATGCAAGGGAAAATTATGTAAAAAAATTTAAACCAAATATTCAAGGCGATTTGTAGGTCAACAAATAGTACTTCGTTTTTGAACATGTGTTTCATATCGAGCGCACCCACATGTAAACTTAGTATAAGGTTAAGGTTGAGGTTAAAGTTAAGGCAAAGGTTGAAGTTAAGGTTAATATTCAGGTTAAGGTTAAAGTTAACTTTAAAGTTAAGGTTAAGGGTGGGGTTAAAGTTAGGGTTAGGGTTAATGTTAAAGTTAATAATGAAGATAAGGTTAAAAATAACATTAGCAGTTTTTTTTAAATAGAATTTTACTACATAATTCTTGTTTGGTATATATTATTTGTTGAACTCCAAAGGACTTTTTCCATTTGGTTTAAATTTTCTTTATCAAATTTTTCCTTGAAATATATGTATTAACCTTTAATTGAAAAAATGCCAAGGAGTTAATTTCGATTGGAGATATTTTATTTTGACAACTAGGTTTCGCCCACTGTGCGCCGGAGCTTTGAAGTTTTCCATACATATCATATGGGAAATAATTGTTATAAAATCGTTACAAATTAATATTTTTTATCGAATAAAATATTTTCTCTCAGAAATCTTCCAACAATAAACTTATGAATAGCGTTTAGTTCCAAAATTTTATAATAATATTTTTAATAATCGATTTTGCTTTTTCTTAAAATTTTAGAACATTTACTCGATTTATTCAAATAAATTTAATTGAAAGGTCTGAAATTTTAAGAAAACTAAATTGCTAATTTTTATTCATGCGGCCCAACCATTTTTTATTTTTAACGTCTTTATGGAAATTCTACGAAAAAATTTATTTTCCCCACATGTAATTTTTTAAAATCAATAAAGCTAAATATTAACCGAATTCAAAAAGAAAAGTGCCTTATTTTCGATATACTTCAGTTCTGGAGATGGCTGGAAAATTGGAAATTGGACCACCCTAATGTACATATTGTGCAATATATACGTATGTATGTACATTAGGGCGGGTTATTTTTCCAGTTTCGGATTAAACATATAATTCTAAGGAAAAAGCCATTAGAGCTCTGAAGTTAATTTTTTACGCCAAAATTTTAAAAGAAGCTATCTTTAATTAAAAGTAGATTAGGGATGTCATTAGTTTAATACAAACTTTTACTTGAGAGTTTTTGGTAAGAAGAATTCCATACCTAGATTTAGGCAGACTTAGCATTTATGTTTGATATCCATTTTTGTTTAAAGAACTTTTTATTATTGTAATAGGAAAAAAAATGTATTTAATATTTTTTATACTTAAATCAAGCAACTTTTATAATTTGGGTGGTAGACTTTTCTTTCTAGATTCTATGTAGAATCTAATTTTTTTAGGAAGGATGTCGAAAAAATCATTCCAAACAAAATTAACCCGCCCTAGTGTACATATAAATGAACATATTCACATGTACTTGAACATACTATAGATATATGCTTTCTCCTCGCACGTTGCGTTGTTTCTTGCGGAAATTGTGGAAAAAGATGTTTAAAAATAAACGCACAAAAAAGTAAATAAAACAAAAATCAACAAATAAATAAAGAACTTGGCGCATTTTGTTAACAACGCCCACATTTAGCCACTAATGAAATGACGAAACTAACCGTTCTTGTGATATACCACAAATAATAAGGTGACAGCTGGCCACGAAAGAATTTGTTTAAATCTACCTTAAAAATAAAATACGAAATAATTTAAAGAATCCCGCAGTTAATCTGCATATCACAAGTATATGGAAAATATAAAAAAATATATTAACAGAAATCAATATGTATATCAGACCGGGTCGGTGTCCAGGCCGGGTCGGTGTCTCCGCGCAGTTAGGGGCTAAACGAGGTTTTAGACAAAGCAACTCCTTGTCGATGCTGATGAGAATACTGCATATCATTTTGACATCGTCGGTGACAACACCAAGTCCGTGAGCGCAGTATTTTCCGTCTTAGAGAAGAAGGCAAATTAGTTTGGGCTAGCGGTGAGCGAGGAAGAGACAACGTAACTTCTGGCAACACACAAAGAGTCTTCGCTTATTGGGACAAATGTCACAGTTGGCAATTACAACAATTGTGGAGTAGTGAAGAACTTTGCTTACTTAGAACCCAACAGTAAAACAACCAATTGAAAAGCAGAATACTCAGTCGATGGGTAAAAATATCACTTTTAAAATTTTTTTTCGTACTCGTACTTTTAAGTGGGACAGAAACGTGATCGATATCGAATAAAGATGGGAGGGCTTTGGGGACTTTTGAGTGATCAATCTAACGCAAAATTTATGGTCCTGTTTGCGTGTTCGAAGGGTACCAAAGAAGATGGAATGAGGAACTCCATGAGCATGCCAAGAATAATTTTGCTGCGTTCAACATGTCGTAGGTCTGGATGATGTTACACCGATGAGAAGATCCTTCGATCGACTGGGGCCCGACAATATTGGTGGACAACGTAAGCAAGTGCGCCCACGAACACAATGGGTACAATGCAGAAGGATGTACCTTGAAATGAACAACTGGCGATACTTTGAAAAGGAGTCGGGAAATGGGAGAAGTTATACCGAAGTTCAAGGTAAGGGGGAGAGGTAACTTATACTTGACTAATGTGTGATCAAGGGGTTGTTTAACAACTATTACAGCATATCGCCCTTGTGGGTCAAGATGTGGTGGACGCTCCAACAAATTCAATCGTCTCTGATGCGCATTTTGTGTTGTCTATTTTGAAACCAAGGATTTATACGAAAAAGTTCGAGAATCTGGAAGTCCTTAAACAGAACATGAGTTGGGAAATCTACTAATCGCCGCCGCAAGTGTTGCAACAAAAGCGCAATAAAATCGGCTCAAATGTGAATTAATAATGGCTGCGGTTTTTTTTTTAACTCATATCGCTTTCAAAACATGATGGAACGTAAAAAGTGTTAGCTATTTCGGAAATCACCACATTTCCTCATCACAAGGCCATTAAATAACAAAAACATAATTATTAATTATTAATTTAGATACGCTCTCTGGTCTAAAACCTCGGGCACCGGATTTTTCCTTTTTTTATTGTAATTTTTGTTTGTTTTAAAAATAACAATTTTTTTATGTGATAAAATTTTTAGGAACTTTTTTTTTCGTTCTTTTTTAAATAGCAGTTTTTTCTTTGTTAGTTTAATTTTATTTTAAGTTTTAGATATTATTGTTAAAAAAAAATATTTTTTAATTACATTCAATTTTTAGAAACTGATTTTATCTATTTTTTTTTAATAAAAATTTTTTTTTCATGTTATTTTAATTTTTAAATGTTATTGTTTTAAAAAGAAAAAATTTATAGACCTATATTTTTCATTTTCCTTTATTTTATTTTTTTACTTTTTTAAATTTAATTTTGTTTAATTTTTAGATTGTTTAAAAAAAATAAATATAATTTTTTAATTTTATTCAATTTTGTTAATTTTTATATTTTTCTTTTTTTCGTTAGCAGCTCTTTCAATTCGTCAGTAAGGATCTTTCAAGATAGTTACCAGCATTGACAATTGTCAATTACTTAAATATATGCTTAAATCAAGGGAGTGTAGTCACTCTCAATAATCTTAGAAATTATGGTTGTACCGACTTCGGAATTCCTACTAAATTTCACTAAAAATACCAGCCTCAAACTCAGGAGAGTACTTAAACTATATTATTTATATAACATTCACATCTCCACTCACCTCTCATCCTTATCGTATTTCGGCAACGCGCCTGGCTCCA
>NW_016177397.1:0-8530 GCF_001687245.7 Rhagoletis zephyria | reverse complement strand
TGATGTTGATAATGATGATGAATGTTGCTGCCACAACCAACGTTCGTAGGTAGCTGTTGCCTTTTTTTTATTGGATTTGTTAATGAAATGTAACGCACTGCACTTGACTTTTGCATCCATGTCGCAATGCAATCTTCGAACCCTTGGCAACATACATATGTACATATGTTCAAAGATTTGTATGTGTGTGTGTATTGCATCTAGGTTCGTGTAGATTGCAGCTAATGAGCACATTTATGCCGGCACACAAACGCTCACCTTTTTGTTGCGATCTGTCATGACTTGCAGCGTTTTTCCGTTTCCATTTGCTGCTTTTTATAGTTTTCCCTACGAATGACTTCCTTCAGGTGCCGCAACGGCAATGACGCAGCAACAACAGCAGCAGTGGCAAAAAGCACACAAGCAAGATTACTACCATTGACATCCTCCTGCTGTGCCATTTGCATTGTTTTGTGCAAACAAACAAGCCATTAGTGCGTAATGAGGTCTCTCAAGGTTCGGAAAAAGCAGTGGTTTAAATGCGTGTTTGATTGGATTTAAAGCAAAAGTTTTTCTGTAGATTTGCATTTTCCTCATTTCAAATAATTACACGTAAAATAACTAGCGAATGCAGATGCATGCGCCAAGAGCGATATNTAGCGCTGTGGCTTTGCCGCTTAAACTCTGTAAGAGTGTTTGGGGGTGTGCGTCAAGCGGGAGTGTTGAGCACCGGTTATTTATTCAAATAGAAAATTGAGTAGGCGCTGTATCCAATGGTAGCTCTTGTACCACCTCTGTATGCCGAAAGCCATACAGAGCCCCGTTAGACAACTCCGTAAAAGCGATCCTTTTGTTTAAGCCCAGTGTTCGCTGAGTTGACACAAGGCCCATCTTTCCAAAAGAAGTCATAAGATAGACAGGTTCCTGCGATATCACTACGGCCTAGCACCCATATAAGTCTGGCAAGGTAGTATGCCAACGCAACGGAAAGAGAATTTAGGCATTAGGACAAAATCTTAACTTCCATAAATGCCTTCGGGCGCAACAACAGCCAATCGAGTGCTTCCTTAATCGCTGCAACTTCTGTCTGGAAAATATAACAGTGGTCTGGAAGTCTAAATTTAATATATATGGAGAGCCTCGTCGAAATAACCCCTCCACCCACCCTTTTGTCAAGCCTTGAATCATCCCTGTAGAGTTTTGCCGAGCCTCATTCTACTCATCTCTTGATAAGATTTGCGTGGAGAAAGAGCTGACTGATGCCAGGCTAGTCACAAAATATCCTGGTACGGAGTTAGTTAGGCAACTGGTGTCTGGGAGAAAGGCCCCTTCGCTTACTTATTACCCCAATTGCTCTCTTGCTACACCCAGAAAAAAGGCAGCTAAAAATATTTCACTGAACACATGATTTGGTAACTACATATAACCAAATAATGTGACTATAACTAAATCATGTGTTGAGATAAATGTATTTAGCTGACTTTTTTCTGGGTGTAAGCAAATATCTGACTAACATGATATTTTTTCAACGGAGGCATTTTTGAGCAGAAAATGTTCTAGTAAAAGGAAATTTTGTCTAGCATTTTCCTTGCGCCGAGTCTTATTCAAAGTGCAAAGAAATTTGTGTTATTTTTTATAAATATGAGTCATATGTTTATGTTTAACTTAAAACCAACATTTTTGTTCATTTTATGAAATGTTAACAAAAACCAAGAAAACTCANTATACATATGTATGTATGTACATAACCCTGCAGGAACTCGAACTAAGTAGTTAACCAAATTTCTAGTAAGTGCTAGTTCTTAATCGCCTAAAACCAGCCAGCCCGATAGTAACTAGATTCTCTTCGAACTAGAAAATTAGAGCGAACTACATAGATTTGATCTGTCGAGTTTAGAGCTGGCTCGGAACTATCGAAAAAGGAATGCAGAGAGATGTTAAGTATTTTAAATACAAGTGTTTAAAATGTATTTAATTACTGTTTTAAAAGAGTATTTTGTATTTGTATTTTAAATACTTTTGTAATCAGTATTTGTACTTTCGATTTTAAAGTCCTTTTTCTAACCTTTATTGTTCGTCATATCGTACGTAAAAGCATATGCAAAAATATAATATATATCAGTGCTCCTTTATTAGATAATTACCCCGTTTACGTAGTCAAATTTGGATTGTAAGCTATTAAATTAGTTGTACTTGTTTTTCTTACAACTCAAGGAAAAGTTCAATTAATTCCCTTTGCCACTGCTATAAATTTTTCCGCTAAACTTAGCAATTTAAAATATATTTTAACTAAACAATTTATTAAAAACACCTTCACAAACCTCTTTTCTTTGCTAGCGTTCATTTTATTTTACTTTCGCATTTGGCATTTCTCCTCTTCTTCGCAAAAATAATCTATAAGATTATCGGTTTAATCTGAGATTATTTTAAAATTACTGATTAACGAGGAAGGAATTTTTTATGGCTAATCTGTTTTTTTAATTACAGATTAGGAGTTAATCTCGAAAATGAAGATAATTTCTACAATGCTTATGTAAACGTACTTTAAACGGTGTTCACATGAGGTGATTTTACAGGCAATTTTAGAGGAGATTTGTTAAATCAGAAGTTGGCTGTCAACCAACTTCATTGGAAGCGGCTTAGTTGAAAAGGCGTTCACACCAGGCGATTGTTGCTTTCAACATAAAGTTTCCTCTAAATTCGCGTCATGTAAACACCGAGTAAAGGAGGCCATGCAAACCGCCAAATTGTTTACTCATTGTATTCTCTTTAGTTTTTCATTGCTTCCCAGCGGCGCAAATGCACATTACGTAATCGAACACTCTTCAGAAGGCGGTATATCGGAATGAATCGTTTACAACCCAGATTACAATACTGGTTTCGTTGTAATCGGAAAGTGTTACGTGACCGAATATTCTTCGGGCGCTCATTACAACTCCATTTCCTTTCTAAAGTATCTTTAACCTCTCTGTTCCCTACAGGGTACATACATACATACATACGTACATATGTGTATATGTATGCATGCATATCAATTTACATCATGTCCTACAAACCATAAGATGTCCCCATTTCCACAATAATTTACACTTCTCTGACACTTTAATAGCCCTCAATTATTTCTCAGCAATTTTCTGTAATTTGTCTCCGACAAGCAAATATTTGATTTTGTATAATATATATGTAAGTACTCGTAAAACTCGGCAAATCATTTACTTAAGTTAAACCGCAACAAACAAAATAAACAAAGCGCAGGTAAAGTAGCAAATTACGGTTTTGATTGAATAAACTGTGCAACCACAAAAATGTCGATTGCGAATTTCAAAGTTTCAACAAAGTGTGACCCAAACTTCCTACTACATACATACATATAAATACATATAAGACGCAAAATGAGAAGTGCGATTGTGTAAATACTTGAGAATGAATTCAGCAAAGTGCATTATATACAATTCAAAGAAATACAAGAAGCTCCAACGAAAATTTGTATGTACATAGAATATTTACAAGCTGAAGTACAATACTTCGGAAGTCGTTTTTGAAGTTCAATGAATTTTTGATGCCAACGAAAAGAATCCAGTTGTTTCTGATTACTCTATATCGTTGTATAGTTGGGTAACAAACTCACTAATGAATTGCTATGATATTAATATAAAAAAAGGAAGGCAAAAGAATTGGAGTAAATGCAATTTGAGGCAAACCGGGCATACAGAGTTGCCTTTTGTACTAAAGTCTATGCTAAGACCCCTTTCAGACACGTCAAGTCTTGCTTTCAAGTCTGCTCGGTTCGTTGGCGAAGGAGGTGAGCAGAGAGGGGAAAAGTACATTCGTCCCACCTCCTTCGCCTACACACGAGCAGACTTGACATCAAGACTTGACGCGTCTGAAAGGGGTCTAAGTCGGTAAAGTGTACTTGTGGAGTAGAGATGGGCGCGATATGATTTAAAAAAATCTCGCACATTCACGTTTTGTTTATTCTCGCACACGCTTACGAAGCCTAATTTCATATCGCACGTTCACGCATGTTTTTTCACGGAATTTTATTTTTAATCAAACTGAAATATCTACATATACATACATAATAAAATTGTAACAGACCGATGTCTGTACATTATAGATATTAAGAAAAAATTTATTTATTTATTAGAGTAACAGGAGCCAAATCAGAAATTTTTAGAATTTTTGTCGTCTGCCTGTCTGCATGTTTGTAAATTGGTAAAATGAATTAAATATTACAATATGGCTGTCAAAAGAACGAGGTTTATGATGGCTTACGCGGAAAAAACGTTTGTGGAAGGTTGCCACCTGTTTGAAAATTTAAGTTAAATTAAATATTGTAGAATGGACATAAAACCAATGAGATTTAGAAAGTTTACTGTCGATCCATTAAATTGTATAAAAGCTTAAGCAAAGTGAATACATTTTTCATACCTGCTGCTGGTAACATGCATCACTATTAAGTCGCTCCATCAAATGGCATAGCAAAACGCATAGCTTTTGACTTTTATTTTATAGAGGTGTGTACATATGTATGTATGTATGTATGTAGTTTTGTACAAAATACAATATCCTGATTGCCACAAAGTCATAAATTCGCTGCGCATAAAATAAGTGGCGATCAAGAAAAGTAAATACATACATAAAGGTAAAAAATAAGAAGACACGTGTTACAAATGTTGCAACAGATGTGATGCTGCAAATGGGGCATACACATAGTAAATACATATTAAACGCGCCACATTATCCACACATAGGAATACGTGCGTAAGTAAATAGTATCCTTGCACGAATGCTCCATATGAATTTATGTGTGCCCTTAAATGACAACATTTATTTTTGTGCGTGTGTATTATCTCATAAACTTGTGTGGGCGCCCCTGCTATGCGGATACATATATACATACATACATGCATACACATGTAAGCTCCAAAGGAAGATGTCGTAAAAGAATTTTACAACCTTTGCTGCATTCTATGAATATTCCGGTACTTTTTATGCCACAGGCGCGAATGTTGAAAGGGAGAGAGCAGCAGCGATAAGAACGAACAGGAGCATAGTGGTAGAGGGGAAGAGCTGGTAACTTGCAGCAAAGTTGCGGTAATTTATGTGGACTACATAGTCGCGCTGTGTTGAGTCCTGGCTTACACTTGCTTCTTGCTTTTCGCTTAGGATCAACAGCAGTGGAAGTGTCAACAACTGTTGGGGGTGTAGTAAAAAACAAATTACTGCTGGCAAAAATTTGTTTGCTTCACTCACCTGTGTGCGCAGCAAATTTCCGCACAGGGAACTGTTTGCTGCATTTGACTGCCAGCAAATCCATCAAAATATGTTTATAAAATTTTTCATTACCAACCATTCTGCCTTGAAGCGTTGAATCATGCGCATACCCCTGGAAGTATGCAAATATTAACAGCGACTCAAAATAAAAATACTATACTCACGCATTTCAATTAAACTTAAGCGCTAATGCGAAAAGCCTCAAATGCAGCCACAAATTACTAGCTTGTTTGCGGTTTAGTTTGATTAATTTCGCTCCAGTTCCACTAGCTTATCGTAACCGCCTCTACACTTTTTCATTTGTATATTTCCCCACCTTTGATGTCTGGCACGATGCGTAGTAAGATGATAGGCCGCTCGGTTTCACCATAGTATTTTTGTAAATATGTCGCTAATTTGTCTGCGATAAACTTAAATATACATTCATATGTCATCGCGTGCCTTCGAGATCATTGATCTACCTCAGTTTGATATTACTTGTGTGTGTTTGTGTCCCAATTAGTTATTCGGGGGTTCAGCAGGCGCGCGCACGCACAACTTTACCCATAACTTTTTACTGACCTCGCCGGCACAATAGTTTTATGAGCCATTCGCCTTTTTCTTACCGTTGCAAGATAATCCATAAATTTCTTCAAATCAGCCATAGAAAAATTTATACCCAGCCACAGATACGTATGATTTCTATAGCGTACAATGTACATACCCTGGTACGTATACATTCACATACCTATTCAGGTATCGCACACCCAGTATTTTATGTGCAAATTTTCTTATTTCTAGCGGTTCCTAAGCTAAACGTAAGCTCTATGCAACGACGCTCGTAACAATATGGATAAATATGACATAATTTTGAGCGCTTTGCTAGTCATTTGCAATGCTTTTGTTTTTTTTTGTTTTGTTTGAAAGCTATTTTTATTATTTTTGCGGTAAAGTTTTTACTGTCTGCAAACGCGGTATGTGGAGCCCATAAAGAATGCTTGGCCTTCGCAGAAATAGTAGTAAACATTTATTTATGGCACTTAATAAAACTGTTTGTGAGTGGGACTTTATTACCTGAAATTCCGTTGATTGCTTATTTTTGCCGAATTATGTGAAGGTCACGTCGTAGCGCGAATGAATAAGGCAAATATTTATTGCTATTTAACACTGCAACACATAATGTACTTTTTTGATCTTCGAAGTGGAATGAAGAAAAAATAACGATGTGGCAAATAGGAGTAGATGTGATTATTCATTTCGAAGAATGACTAAAACAGTTAAGGTTATGTTCAGCTAAATTGTATGGCTGTCTCTGCTATACCATTTCACAGCATACAAAGGTTGTGAGAGCAGACCAGGAGGAAGGCAGGGCAAGGAAAGGAAAACTATCGAAAGGTAACTTTTATGAGTTAGGCCGTAATATGACCACAATAAAATTGCGCAATCGGTTAATATCTATTCCAGAAATACCATGAGGATTGAAAAAAATATTGATGGTAGATGTTTCCATCTCATTTCTATTTCATACACTCACTCACGAATGCTTGAGGTACATATGTAGTGTAGAGCTTCATCTCTCCAGTTGTTGCTGGCTAGAGGAACATTATTCAGGTAGAATTTATGTAGACAATTGGCCGTATGCATAACAACTAAGCAATTGCTTTTTCCTAAAATTTCACACTTTTCATTTAAATTTGTTTAAAGAAGTCGAGTAAGAGGTCTGATATTTAAGAAAAAGCTTTTGCTTAAGTTTTCTGTACACGGTCCAATGTCCGACGGAGTGCAAGCTTCTGCGCTTTGTTCGAAGATTTAACTTCCAAATTCGTGCAGGTTCGCAGACAACTTCAAATTAAGTTATACATTGCAGCCAAATCATCAGACTGGCTCGGAAATTACCATGCCTAGCTTTGGAGTATGCTGTCATTTATGACGTAACTGCCGCACAGTGTGTCGTCTAGGGCAAACAACGTATTTTTTTCACGGAAATGAACTCCATGGCGGAATTTTGCTAAAATGTTGCCAAGGGAACGCCGTCATAAAAATATCCCTTCCCCCGGAAATTGTTCATCGGAACCCTTAAAATATGCTCTTTTAAAATTGGGGTGTAAAAGCTTTTTGAGGGCAGATTTTCCTAGTTTTGGATATTAGCCGAAAATGCATTGGCGCNAATTTTATGAACGCGGCAGCGACATCATGAATTTATAAGAGTTTGACATAAAAGAAAAGGAAGAACCTTATCTGTCGCTGAAACAATAGAAATGCATAGATCTAATCTAGCCACAACCACAGTCGTCATGTAGCCCTGTCGTCGCCAAAATAATTATCTACATAAAAATACGTGGAAAAATAATTTGACAGCTGTGGCCTGTAGCTCGTCGTTTTCATTGTGTTCGGGCTATGATATAACACCATACAACAAAAACAAAAGACTATTGGCCAAATATAGTAAAACTGCGTTTTTAGTTTTTTTCTCTGGCACCAGATTTAATTTTTTTTTAATTTTTTCAATATTAATTTTTTGATAATAATTTTTTAAGTTTTTTTTCGAAGATATTATTAATTCCAAAAATTGTGTGAATTATTATTTGGAACCTCAGCTATGCGTACACTGCTGCCATCCATTAGGTATCGCTATACGATTTTCCGAGACATCCGCCGAAGAAGTAGTCGGATTTCAGCGAGCCCGAAAAAAAACAATTACTACGAAAAGGAATGCCACGACGCTGCAGAGAAAACAGATGCCGCCTAAATTGCTGATCATTGCTAGATACTTTTCAGCATTTGTAGAAAATTCACTATCACTACCCTGCTTCTGAATCAAAATGGAACTGGATATGGTCTAAATTTATCAAAGTAACGTCACCAAGCCCAGAAGGAAATACATCCTAGATAAGCTGTAAAAACTCACTGGAAACCCTTATCAATACACACTTTCCAGGCTGCGGGCGGAGGCCAAAAATATGGACGTATAGGTATATGGGTATGAAAGTCAACAAATCTCAAATTGTTTACTCGACTCCATCGTAGACAAGAAGAAATGAGGTGAAATCAATTTGTACAATATCTTCCCTTAAGTAATCAGTTTTACTTCTAACAATCCTGCTTCATGTTACGACAGCGATGGTAAGTTGAGCATGAAAATTTCCTAGTACTAGTATAACCTGCATTACCACTTCAGCATTGTAGGGACGGGAAAAATTGGCTGGATTAGTTCCTGAGCAAATTTATCTATTCTTCCAGAATGCTGAAAAAAACTCAGTGCGTGTAGTCCCTACGCGCGGAAGAAGTGAAACTT
>NW_016177396.1:0-8530 GCF_001687245.7 Rhagoletis zephyria | reverse complement strand
TGCTGGGGGTAGCAAAAGCATGTATCACATAACGAAGTATGTAATTTAACTGCCATCTCATCTATCCCAACTTACAGGGCAATTCTGACAATATATATTTTTTTCTTAAAAAAAATAAAAAATAATAAATAAAAGAAAATTAAACTAAAAAATTTAATGAAAATATACCGAAGAAAAAAAAATATTTTTAAAAATTAAATGAAATTAAATCAAAACAGAAGAAAGTAGTACTTACAAATTCAAAAATAAAAACAAAATACATTTTTTAAACAAGATCTAAAAATTAAAGGAAAACAAACAAAAAAATAAGATCGTAAAAAATAAATTAAATGAAACCAATATATTTTTCCTTTTAAAACAATAAAATTTAAAAATCTAAATACAATCAAATTAACAAAAGAAAAAAATTAAATAAATAAAAAAGTAAAATAATTTTCTAAAAATTAAAAAAAAACATTTTTTACAATCAAATATTAAAATATTAAAAACAAACTAAGAGAAGAAACAAAAATTTAAAAAAATACACAAAAAAATTATATGTATATATAGTATTTTCTTTTTAAAATATTAAAATCTAAAAATTAAAATAGAAGTGAATTAAAAAGGAAAAAATTTAAATTAAAAAAATATAAAAAAAAATAAAATGATAACTAAAAAATATCTACTGAGGACTCGAACTCAGATCTTTCGAATGGCTCCCCGTGCTTTCTTCACTCGACCATTGCGACTGTTCGAGCGACGCGAGCTAAATGAAATGATTCTCACCACGAGTGCTTTTTTCTAAGACCTTTGCGCTAAAATAACAAAAGTCTTTCGAACTATCTTGCAATCTATCTTTTATTTGTCGTACAAGAGACTTTCATCTATCAGGTATCTTAAGCAGAATCGCTCTGTTATTCTATTAGTACCAGGTTGACCGAGCTTTGCTCGAAGTGCATATATTTTTTTAAGTTTTCAAGGTTTGGGTATCGAATACGGGTTAGTTAGATAGCTTTTAAAAAGAAGAGTTTGTTTCCTTTTGCTTTTACAGAAATTAAGGTGAAGGATGAGAAAAATTGGGAAAACTCTTAACTCTCTAACTGGCCATTATTTGTTTGTAAATGTGAGTGTCGCAAAGCACGAATTTGAGAAAAGAGCTAAAACTGTCATCTGTAATTGCTGCACAGTTAATGTTACAAGCTTTTTTGGTAATTTATAAAATATTGGAAGCAGCTGCGTTAAATGGCTCGTGGTCAATGAAAATAATTGTAATTTATGGCATTCTAGGAAATTTACAGTTAAATACATACATACATACATAACTAAATACATACATGCATATGTATGTATAAATACATTTTAAACTAAGTTAAAGTTTAAGCTATGAGACACCAGCATTGAATTGATCAATTCTGAGAGCCGGAAGATACGCTTCGAGCATTCTTGACGTTCGCTCTATTCGAGGAGTGAAGTTTCATCTCCCAATCACTAAGTACCGCTACGAAAAGTGGTTGGCTACTAACACCCACGCAGAAATAGCTGGTATGACGCCAATGATGACGAGAGTAGAGCACCGAAATAAAATGGGAGAAAGAGACGAATTTTCAAGAGGAAGAAAACATGAGCAGAAGGTGGCGAGTGCGAAGAGCTTTAGATGCTATCAGGCAGGATTACGGCTCGAAATGGCAGCAGTTCCTATTCACGGTACTATTTGAAAGACTCAACCCATTCGTAAACCAACTGATTGGGCCTCTGAAGTGCACCAAAAGCTGAAAAATACACTAATAAAGCAAATCGACACACCCCCCTTTCCGTAAATTTTAAAGCCGCCTCTAAACACTATGTCTAAATTTGAGATCCCTGTGAAACTAATACGTCTATATAGAATGGCCTTGAGCAAAAACTTTGAGGCCCGTCCAAATGAGGAAGCTTTTTTCCGAGTCATTTGAATCAAAAGTAAAGGCGTAAGCCCAGTACTTTTGAGCTTAGAGCAGGAGATAAAAGATGTCGGTCTGGCGGCGAATGAAAGCAAGACAAAATAGCTCCTGTAACATATAAATAGTATTGGAGTATGAGAAGGACTTTGTCTATCTAGGACGAACTGTAGAAGAAAAGCCTGTTTAAACTTTGTGTGAATAAATGGCGTAACTTCGCAAAGGAAAGGGATACTTGGCGAGATTGTTGTAAAGCCAAATAAGAAGAAGACATACATAAATGGGTTAATCCATGACAAATCGACTTATAGTTGGAATCGACCATTTTTCATTTGGTTGAATTTTGGTCAGAACTTTTCCTGTATCATGTAATGAAATTCTGCCAAAGGAAAGTTATGCTACGATAAATTGTAAATTTCACTATTTCCGGGATTTTGGTGGCTTATTCTTTGAATATCTCAAAACTGTTATAGTAACAAAACTGGTTTCGGTCTCATTTTAAAGGTGATAGAACAAATTCGAAAAAAAATTTTGAGATAAGAAAATCGTAAAAGCGGAAACTTATAAAATTTGTTGGCTTAAATTTTTTATACATTACTTCCAACTGATCTTAAAAGATCCTGAAATTTTTAAGAATTTGCAAAAAAAATGTTTTCAATGTACTGAAATTCATATTTAAAAACGTTTTAAGATCAGTTAAAAGTATTGTTTTATACAAATTTATATAAGTTTTAGATTTTAACATTCCATTTATTCGATTTTTTAAGTACTTTATTTGTATGGCCCAAATTTTGCCTTTAAAATGAGACCGACCAGACCATTCTAGTTTTTGAGATATTCACAAAATAGACTTACGAAAACCGGGAAATTGTGAAACTTTTATTTTTCGAAAAAAAAATCTTTGACAAAACTCTCTTATATATAATATATATATATATATCATGTATCATACAAGTAATTTTTAAGCAAAAAAAGCTACTTCAATTCTCATATAAAAGTTTAACAGTGGGGTTAATTTTTTCATGACCAAATGATCGGATCTAAACTAAATTAGTATGGGACCTCCCTTGAGGCAACACTTTTCCGATAAAAAAAAGAATTATCCACCTTGGTTGACGTGGTCCAAAGTTATGCGGTAAAATATATATAAAAAAAAATATTCCGACGAATTGATAACCTACTACTTTTTTTTTTTATTATGTAATCAAAATTCATCTAAATCCAAAAAGGTCGAATTCAACCAGCAGTCGGTTTAACCACCCTGCGAAAAATCTTTGGACCATGTGATCCATTTGTGCCATATTGGAGTACTTACAAAATGCTCCTCTGTGCTGCAGTAGCGCAGCTACTCGTGTCTCTACAGCAGCATATTGTTACTCGATCAACCAGTAGATAATTTCAGAAACTAAAAGCCATTCCAAAAGTCCTTCGTGAGAGACAAAAGGCATTCCTTCTCCTTTCTTTTTTGTATGGAGTTGCACAAATTGAAGGCTTTTTCTTCTTTTACTTCTCATAGAAAGGCTTTTGTAGGACGTATTTCAAAAGACCTTTTGGAAATCATACTTCTTTAAGGTATTTACATATTTAAGGTACATATCAAATATGTTTTTATCAACTTGAAATGCATATTGAAATTGATTTGTAACTTTAAATAAATAATCTTAGCTATCGCCAATTCCATGTGAATAAATTTGGGCCATAATTCAACAAGCAAAATAAAAACAAATTGGGAAAAAATTATTTTGTTTTGCTTTATAATTTTTGGAAATATTTCTTTGCACAGAATTCGTGACAAGTCCAAACGTAAACTTGCTCGGGTGAATTGTAAATTAAAAAAACGTTTTAGAAGGAATGCAGGGAAGCAGTTTTTTTCACCCATGGGCGTAGCCAGGTAGGGGCAGGGGGGGTACTCGAGCCCCTCCCTAACTTTCAAATTTTCCTTATACATATATATATCAAATAGTACCCTGAAATGTCAGCTTAATAGGGTCGAGCACCCCCCCAAACCCCCCACCACGCCCCCTAAATTTCATTCTGGCTACGCCGATGGCTTCACCTAAGAACGCCTGCCTAAATTGTCTTCTGGGTACTTGTAGCATACATATGTACATATGTGAAGCATCGCTAATTGTGTTTTGTGTCCCAATACCAATTTGCATCATTTGTTAATCCTTTGTGATTGAATAATTTTTCTTTCTAATAGATATTCTCTTTAACTTTATCCTCGAATTTCAGATAAAGTCAATAATAAATCATCAGCCAATTCGCGACCAACTATAAATTTAATTCATTACCTTCCACCATTTCGCCATACCTGTCATACACATACATACATACGTACATATGTATGTACGTAGAGACGTATGCTTTTTTGCGCGATCACGCTTTCAGCCAATCGTAGTGCAAATGATTTGATTGATTGATTGATAAATTGATTGATTGCTTGGTTACTTATACCGGTCGTTTAGTGGTCGATGGAGTAGTCTTTTCGGCTGCCCAATATGGTGTTTATATGTGTGTGTGTGGCAGCAAGTGAATGTGTTCTCGAATGGTGCATGGAAAAGTTAGGTAGATATGTACATATGTATGTACGTGTGTACGTATGTATGTGATGCTGTAGAAAAATATCTTTATATTCTAAGGTATAGAGTGTTATATACATACATATATCATTAGAAAGTTATGTTGATGCTGATGTGCAGAGTCTTACTCAAATTTCAAATCACTTTAAAATTAAGCGCCAAAATCAATTCAAAAATTACACCAATACATGTGCCATACATGTACATGGTTGGGCGGAAATGACTCCTAAATGTATGCTTTAATATTGATACTGAATTAAAGAAAATTGCTAAGCAGCACTTGAGGAATAAATTTTAAATGGATTGTTTTTTATTATTTATTTTTTTTTTTTTGCATTTCCTATGTGAAATGAACTATGGTTTGCTAAAGGCACTCTTGTTTTCAACAGAAATATATGCCCATTCCATTATTTCATAAGGAAAAATTAAGACAGCAGGCTGCAAAATATCAGATGTCAAAAACCCTTGGACATTGCTATTCACACACACACAAAAAAATAGCAATTTGTTTCTTGACAATTTTCTTATAAGCTCCGTACTTGGCTTTATACATTGAAATAAGCAAAATAAGCATGGTCGTTAAAATTAAGCAAAAGCTTAAACTTTTCGGACCTGATAATAATCTTTAGCATCTACATTTCGAAGTCAATTTTTTGCTAAAAAAAAGGGGAAATACCAATTAAATGGTGGATACCTTCCCCTTGCATTATCTACGATACTTAAAGTATTGATTAGAGTTAGAAAATAAACACTTAACTTAATAGGTTCAGCGCCTAAGGCAACTTAACTGATAAGTCGTTATACCGGCGATACTAGCATTTTTTCTTTAGAAATGTACTGTTCGGTGAGAAGGGGGTGAGTAAATGATGTGAAATTTTGTTTTTATGATATTTACTTTTTCCTCTCTAAGCCGAACCAGTTTATTTTATCAACTATTACCATGACTTTTTTCCACCTGCCTAAGGGTCTGATTATGCATACTTCGCATAACTTCGCACAACCATTTGTACCAGTGCACTAAAAGTGTAACTTAAGAAAATGTGAAGCAAAATCTAGACTCAACAGATCGCTAAGTTTTTAAAAGTTCTGCTAATTTCTGGGTAATGGAATACATACAAAATAGATACAAAGTACATACGAAATTACAGTTTGAAGTTTATGCGAAGTTATGCGAAGTATGCATAATCAGACCATAACACTGTGCGGCGTTATGGGAAGTCTGAGGCTTCATCCAGCTAGAATATTATTATTATTATTACTATTATTATGAGCATGAGCCCCTGTGACCTCCAGGGTGGTGCGTGGCCCTTTACCCTATAAGTGAAGGCTTTTAATATTGGCTACCGCTTTCGTGGATTTTTTGTTCCATATTTAAGATTCATTTTACTGAGGTGATAAAGCAGGGAACAATGTCCCGTGAAGTACCCAGTGAGAGTTCTAAGGTCCTTCCTACCTAGATTTATGAGCTTTTTTGAAGCTCCTTGTGATGGACAGATGAACCGCTTAACTTGTCTTTGCCGTGGACAATGACTCCAGTGTCGTTCCCACGACAGTCGGGTCTACGTAACCGGAACGACCCAGATAGATATATATCTGGCCAAGGACTGCCACCACTCCAGCAACACTCCCCAAAATCTCTTTGGGGAATTTGTATGCTGTTACAACAACAACAACTCCAGTGCCTATGGAATTTTTTGGTTCACCCACTTGTTTATGACCTCCCTGAAGTGGACTTTGTTAAGCCCACAAAAGGGTTCCGGGCCATGGCATATTGTACTAGGTGGTCCGCCTGTTCATTGCCATCGTAGCGCTCATGCCAAAGCAGTCTGCCAGGTGAAAAACCTTTTCTGCCTTTACTTTTGACTGGCAAGGCACAATGAAAACTTTGCTGTAAACAAACAGACTCAATTAGATTGGCTAAAACTCAGCTGGTTTAAATTTTGTTTCATACATCGCTGTTATGCCGCATCGACGTGCATTAAAAGTAGCGAGTTGGTCGACTGACGCAGAGTTAACTGTAATGTCTGTAGTCTGTAATAACCAGTGGCTACAATCCTAAATACATCTACCCTTGACCTACTTAGCCGGTCTGCTGTTCTTTTCCTGCTATAGGCAGGCCAAAGCTCACGTGCTATTTTGCAGGTCTGAATCTCTGACCCCCTTTTCCTTGCCAGTTTCAGAAAGTACTGTTTATATTTGTCTGAGGGGGTATCCTAGTACCAGTAGGAAGGACAAATACTGCGAAATTATTGGAGCCACTCAGCATTCAAGTATGAATATCAAATGCGCATGAATAAAACATAAGGATGTCTTTTATTACTTCGCAGTTTGGATCGTAAATTTACATTACACATACATACATAAACATATTTTAGTTTTTAAATTGTAGTTAACTTAGGTTTCAAATTCTATTTTTGTTTCATTTTAAATGTTGCCAATGTAATAATATGCAATTAAAGCTCGTTTCAAATACACAGATGTATTTACGAGCTCATTTTTATTTAATACGATTTTTTAATTTTAATTCTTTCTTCACACCTTTATTCGATCAAAAATGCAATGTTGAAATTTTTAAAATTGTATTGTTACAATACTCTTTGAAATACAATACAGCAAACTTACTGATTTGGAAAAAAAAATTAAATATGTAAATGAGTTTTCTTTCTATGCACTTAACTATGTAGTATGTGTGTATAATATTGTTGTTTTTTTTTTGTGTATGCATCTACTTATACAATTTTGAGTGAACATAAATTTGTTTCTTATTAAAATATGCCTAAACAGTCAATGCAAATTCAATAAAAATTTTTTTTTTGTTTAATATAATCCAATGTAGTTTAGTTGAATCGTTTATGCATACAGTAAATATAATAACTATTATATTAGTAATTCGAAAAGAAAATGGTAAGCATTTAATTTGTATAAAAGATATTCTAATAGAAATAAAGAAGGCGGATGTCCCTTTAAACGCATTAATACAAAGCAACAGCCGCTTTTATATCTAAACTTTATTACTTTACTTTACTTTATTGAAAAATTTCTTGTTGTTGTTGTTGCGGCATACTTATTCTTTATGGTTGCGGTTTTTGAAAATTGATATAAATATGTATGTAAGTATATTTAGTAATAAAAAGAGGCCAATGCTTTGCAGTAATGCGTTTAAGAACACAGCCAATTTCGAAAATTTGGAAATACAAAATCATAGATCTAAATTAACATTGCTGGCGGAGATTGTTGTTGTTGTTTGTTAGTTTGTTTCTTTTGTTTTTGATTAAATTTATTTTGACTTGTTTTTGTTGGTTTATTTTCTTTTTCACCCCATTACAACTATACCCGAAATCGCCCTTAACGCAGACATATTGATTAGCGTACGTAGTCTTCGTACATAAAAATCACAATGCAACTCATTTTTCGTACGCATATACATAAATATACTTTGTTTTACATGAAAACCATCTCCAAGACGAAATTAGAATTTAGCATGTCGAGAAGATATCGATTTAATGACCCTCACTAACAAAGAAAAAGTATATGAAAACTAGAGATTTTAGCTGCTACTGTTCTAAACAGAGTATACATCATTGTTTTTCTCTATTTTTTGCCCACTTTCTTCTTCAGTGTCTGATAATTTTGTTCACAAATTAGTTTTTCTTGCATTGAGTCTCTTTCCTGTTGTTTTTGGTAGTAAAATCCTCAGAGATTTCCTTAACAAAAATTTATTTATTAAACTATTGCTAATCAATTCTTACATATTTTCGCTGCCAAATCGAATTAAAGAGTTGCTGATTTCTAATTTCAAATCGGTAATGGTATTCATGAACTCATCAATAACAGTATTTATCATTTTTATCAAACCTCCTTGCATGCAAACTTCTTTAATTTATAGTTGACATTATAACAAATCATCTCGCACCAAGTCCTCCACAAGCGCAGCCTCTCGCCGCCGTAATTCCAACTCTTCACGTTCCAATATGCTTGCCGCATTAATTGCCGCCTCTTCGGGTTCATCTTTATCTGCTTGCGTGTTATTGGTGG
>NW_016177395.1:0-8531 GCF_001687245.7 Rhagoletis zephyria | reverse complement strand
AAAAGTTAACAACTCGAGCTGAGTTGTCGCCCGTCGCCACCGGAGGCTGCAAAGGAAACCAAATTTGCCAGCGAAATTAAATTTCCATCGAAAATCAGTGCGTTGATGGGCGCAGTCACAGTCACAGTCAGGGTTGCCACTGACGAAAAAAATACTTACCATCCACTTGAACAAAAATCTAACAAATCTGGAAAATATCTACCAATAACTTGTTTTTTTAGTTATTGTAATAAGAACTAAAGTTTTGCTATTTTTTCCGTTATTTCAATAAGAATTCAAATTGTGTTTAAGGAACATTTTATTTAACTAATTATACGGTATTTGAGATTATATTAATGACATCTTCTCCGTTTTCTTCAACCAAAAGCGAAAGTGATTAGACTAAAGGCAACAACGAAACTTCATAATTTGAAAAAAACTTCAACCGGAGTTATTATAGACAAATATAAGTGACTCAAAAAACCGCTTGGTGATTAGTTTAATATTCCAAATTTTTTTCAATAAACAATTTTGGGTATTTTTATTTTTTTTTTTTGTATAAGAATATAGTTTGCGCTTTAACCAAACCCATAAAGAATCAAGGATTGAAAATTAAAAAAATTTTCGCCTAAATTTCGAAAGTTTTGCTCTGAATTTTTGAAACAATTTAAGTTATGGAGTTTTATAGCCCATGGAATTTAGGTACAACCAACAATGTGCAGCAAAAAATTCCCATTGATTTTTTTAATTTATTTTTGCCGCCGGTTTTGTGCCTTTTTTGTTTCACTTAACAATTTCCATTGACAAAAATGGCGTTGATTTTTGAATTTTTTACCAACAATCACTGTGTGTAATTACATACCTGTACTGTTTTTCCTTTTATTTTAAAAAATCATTAAAAAATATTTAGGCAATCAAAAGCTCCTCAGGATTCAAGTAAAATAAGTTTTGAGTGGAGCACGATACGTTCGCATTTTATCAATATACATTTATAAGTGTATTTGTATATAAAGTGTGCATTAAAGCCTTCGAGGATTAACGCAATAAAGTATACTACACTTTTGGAAAGAAATTTATACTATAAAGATAACTACGAAAAATAAAACGGGCTTTAAAAGTTCTAATTGTTTTTCAAACAAAATACTTTCTCAAAACTCTACCAAAATGAGAAAAAATTTACCTTTATGCCAATCCAAATTTTTTCTACCAAATTTGGTAACAATTGACCACAGTGGCAACCCTGGTTGGTGGACTTTAGCCATGATAACCAACCGACTAGTGGACAGGCGGCCAAGCCAAGTTGCGCTGCAACAGCGGAGTGTAAATAGGCGAGCGGGCGTTGGTGCAACTGCATTACAGGGAATTTCATTAGGATTTGCTTAACTCGCGTAATTAATTTCAGTCATCCTCTGTATGTATTGCATGATTCTGTCAGTAGCTCGTACATGGTATACTTACGAACATACATACAACCGTTGTGGAGTATACTATTTTTTACGCCTTTCGCACTGAGCTTGTGGTTTTCGCAATACACCTCTGCTCATTTGGGCGCTGTCATGGATTTCTGTACCATCAGCAAAACGCTGCGAAACCAGCTGGTGCACCTAACTAAAACTGTTAACTATATTAAAACTTTTGCGCCAGGCTTGGTATACCAGTATTGGTGCTAATACCGTGCAAGTCGTTCAAGTTCGTTGCAGTAAATGTTGCAAGGTTCGAGCAATTGGAGTGTAAAAAATTGTATGAAAAATGTTAGCTTCACCAAAACAATTAATGTTGGGGAAAGTCCGATGGGGTTTATGCTCGATATGAGTCCCAATTTGGTGAAATGCAAGTTGGTTTGTGATGTGGAGCATCGCTACCTGAGAAAGTAAGGTCGTTATTACGCTGGGTGAATGGCAAGGAGGCATCAAATAAGTGCATCACACGCAGCATAAAAGCGATGAGAGAATATTCGAGGTTTTAGATCCGGATGTCAACTTCAATTTTAGCAAATTAACGAAAATGTCGATGTCTATTAAAATGTTTCAGTGAGATATTTAGTAAGCGTTGCCATTGAATAGTGATGGCTCATGTCCCTTCAGTCAGAAGGCCACTAATAGTGAAATAGCATTTTAGTGAACTCAATAATAATGACCATCAGAATCATAGCAAATATTTAAGTATCTACATTGCTTTCAATCTATTTATATTGTCATTCCTGGCGATGTCATCTAAGCCACTAAAATTCATTTTCATACCCATTTATCATTATTATTGCTGGCCACCTCGACGGTGATGATATCCGGTTTTATCACACCCAACTATAATACGGTATTTCAATGCCTTTATCACTGTTCATCAAAATTTATGTTCGAATGTGATTACTTCCTATATACCTGAACCTGAATATGTATGTATGTTTGTACATATGTATTTATTTACTGTAGAGCATAGAGAAAGCCAAAAGATTTAAGTGAGTAGAGGAAAATTGTTAATGGAGCAATCATTACGCATATACCTCTAAAAGGTGGGGCATAATAAATTCACACATAAATACACACCCTAGGTGTTCGATTATTCGCCTTTTTGCGAAAACCAGTTTTCGTTTTATACGAAAAAATCGGTTCCCTATTTTCAAATAAAGAAAAGAAAAAAAACGGGAGAACCGGTTTTATTTTACATATTTTCTCCACAGTAATAATTATTGTTAATCCGAAATCATGGCAGCTAAAAATCTGTAGGTATACCGAATGTGTCGAATAAAATTGCCCGTTGGGAGTAGATTGGCAAATTCAACGGAAATTGCACACGGAAACTGTGAAACGGAAATTGCACACGGAAATGGTTGGGGCTGCAACAAGTAACTTGCTAATAAAAGGTTAAAGACTAACACCTAGAAAAAGATCAATACAAAAACGAACGTAAATAGATAAAGAAAAGGATAAAGGCACAGGTAAAAATAAAAAAAAAAACCAAGATGCGTAAAGATAAAGGCAAAAATGAAGAAAAAGGTAAATTTAAACTTTTATATAAGCCAAAGGTGACGGGGAATATGTAGATGAAGAGAATGATAAACATAAAAGTAAAAACAAAGATACACACAAAGAAAAAGATAAGGATGAGGATACCAGTAAAAATAAACATGAAGATAGAGGAAGAAAGATTGAAATAAAGGTAATTGTAGAGAAAAGGATATATGTAGATAGAGACATAGAAACTTAATCTGGGAGCGATTTTAGAGATTTTCGGGTTTCTCGGGACTTATCGATATAACAATTGATATTTTTATTGGTTTTGTTATCGATATTTTTATGGATGTTGATATCGAAATTTTTTCGATTTTTCTATCGATATTTTCGGAACTTACCGATATAATTACGGTGACCATCCGTCCTGTATTATACGGGACAGACCTCTTTTTTGACCAATTAATTTATTTTATACCGGACGCTAAATGTTCTGTATTTCTTTCAACGTCCTGTATTTGTCCCGTGTTCGGTGTTCGTTAATTCGACGCCTTAATAGCTCATGCCTACGAACCAGTTTTAAATGGTGTTGGTATATGATCGCACTTTTCTCCATTAACAGTTATTTCTTTCCAATCTGGATGCCTGTGATTCGAAGTGAGGGATACATACAGTGACCAAAATATAATTTAGGACTCTACATTTTAGCAAGGTTTGCCTATTTTTCTTTTTAACCGACTTCCATGAAAGGAGGAGGTTATCAGTTCGTCGGAATATTTTTTCGATCCGATTAGTGGATCATGAGATATATATATATATATAATTTTTTTTTATACGAGAGTTGAAGTCGGATTTTTTTGCTAAAAATTACTTGTGTTTATTATTTTTTTTATGAAAGTAAAGCTCCTTTCCAAACAAAAACCAAATAAATCCAAATATTCGACTTTGTGCAAAAACTATGAAAATTAATTCTGCAAAGTATCACCAAAATTTCACACTTTTTAATCAAAACCTTTAGAAAAAAATTTGCTTGAAGTTTTGTAGCGCATTAAAATGAGTATAATAAAGTGCAACGTGCTGCTCATTTGCTTCCCTATAAGAAAATGTTCGAACATACATAGTTTGTATGACAAAAATGCGTAGCACCGTCGCCAAAAAAAAAAAAAAATTGTCAAAAATTAACGATAAGTCTCAGCTACTCCAAACTTGTACTTTATTCTACTAAAATTAAAAAAAAAAATTTAGTAAAAAATGTTGTGGTGTAAAAATCTCGAGAAACGTATCCTACAAATGTGTGATGGTACTACAAGGGTGCTGTTTCAAGGCTAATACATCTAGGATCGTTTCAAATGGTATTAAGATCTTTTAGCTTTTGGGGAAAAAATTCGCAAAATTAATTTTGTCCCGTATTCGGCTCCCATAAATATGGTCACCTTATCAATAATAATCAATATTTTTTTATCGAATTTGTTATCGATAATTTGAACGATTTTGTAATCGACATTTTTAACGATTTTGTTATCGATATTTTTTATCGGTTTTGTAAGTATTTATCAAGCATTTTTAAACATGAGATCTTATATTTAACAAAATTCAGTTGTTAGCAGCAGACGAAAAAAGTTTGAAAGAAAATTTTCATTTTGATTTACAAACAGCAAAAATCACTTAAATCTAAAATTTCAAATTACGAAATTTAAAAATGAACAACGTGTAACAAAACTATAAACCTTACAGTTGGCTTTCCTTTATGTTGGAGACTTATCAGTTAGTCGTTCGATTAATCGGAAGTAAAACTCCGATACAATTGGCGTTTATCGAAAAAAATAACCGAATATAATACATTTTTCGATTAATCTTGCTATCACTACACTCAGCATTTAATTTTAAGCATCCATGTTTTGAGCCGAAATTAATAAAATACTCATTATTTGCGGTCTCTGTTTGAAACATAAAAGCACTCTGCTATAAAATGCACAGACACATACACATACATACATACGTATGTATGTATTCATGTACTGAAATTATTTTTGTAGAATCCTGTGTCTAAATTATTTCCTATTAAGTACATACATACATAATGAATGCATGCAAGCGCTATTTCTGCGATGCCATTGCTGACATCTACATACATACATATTTACTTATTACACGGACAGAAAAAAAGCTAAAATATTAGTGAGAGGGTTAAGAGAAAATATTTGGCAAAAAGTTTTTCAACAAAAGATGAAACTATTCATTTTAAAGTCTTCATACTTATGTACTTATATGCATGTAATCGCCCTCAATATTTATGTATGTATACAGTGGCGGGAAAATAAATATTCACGCTACATTTTAACAAGTTTTGGCTACTATTATTTTGCTTATCTAACTTGTATTATTTTCTTATGAAAGTATAGCTCGTTATCTAGCAAAACTCATGTAAATCCGAATCTTAGACTTTGTACAAAAATCAGGAAATTCCACAAAATTTCATATGCAGTTTTGTACCAAACTACATTTCAATCAAACAAAGTACCAGTTTGAAGTTTATAAAAAAATATCTACATTCTTGATATCTTTTTTTCGCTGGCGGTGTCACCGGTAGAAAAATTATTAAAAATCCAAGTGATTTTTTAGAAACTTGCACTCTATTTAATGGACTTGAAAACTGCATACGAAAATTTTTTTCTTAAAATTCTGATTAAAAAGTTTTCACGGTAGATTTATATTTGTATGTATATGTTTGTACATGTATTCCTTCGTATGGTTACAAGCAATGACTCCAATGAATTCATGAATGAGGATGTAGTATGCTGAAGCGAATGACCAACTGACCCAACAGCTGGCTGGCGTTCAATTTTTGATAAAAGTGAAGGATGTGAATACAGTTTTCCGTTTTTGTTGCTATTCGTTTTTGTATACACGCGTGGAAAGCTTTGTCCCTGTGCAACTTTAACCACTTGGAGAGGGAAGCGGTGGGTGTCTAGATATATGTATGCAATGGTGTTAGTGGCTGTCTGAATGAGCGGTTGGCAATGGGCAAACTACATACATACGTACATCACATACCTATGTGTATGTATGTATGTATGTATGTACATATATATTTTTTATAAAGGATTCCGCTCAAAAGGCAATTAAAAAGCCTTACATTGAGTTCAGCGTAAAAATGATGAAAATGTGAGCGGATTTTTTTTTGTAGCAAGTACGTATGTGCCTCCGTATGTATGGATGTACGTTGTACGCGTATTCGTAGTACATATACATATGTACATAAGTTTGTATCTTTTTGTGTCGACCATTTTTGAAGTGCTCTATGCAGTGGTTGTTTTTCTTTTATAATGAAAATTGAATTTAAACTTTTTCTTTTGCCTCAACTATGCACCATCACATCATCATACATACAAACGAGTACAAAGCAGGCAAGTAATGTAAGATGACAGACCGGCGGTTTCGTAGAATTCTAGTGGTTTGATCCTTTACACAGTGGCAGCAGTAATAATACTTTGTTATTAAATTATTTTCATTTGCGCTGAAAGGTGTGGAGTTATGTTAAAAATAAATAGGTGAACAAGAGTTAAAAGTATAAATATAAGAGTAAATAAAAAAATGTTTAAAATACTCGTAGAATGCTTTTGTAGTGGTGTTGTTTGTTGGCTGCCTTGCCTGGTCAGGTCCTTCAGGTGCTTTTTTTTTGCATTTCACACCGTAAATTGAGTGTAATACTTTGTTGAGTTGCTAAAAAATAAAGTTCGCGAGGCAAAAGTTAAAGCCACCAACAAAAAATGACGAGGTGTACGAAACAGTTATGAAGTGGTAGGTTTTTAAATATTAACAACGTTTTGACTATATGTATATCATTATAGTTTTAATAAAATTATAACAATTTATCAAAATATATATATTTTTATTTGAATTAAAAAAAAAAAATTTAAAATAAAAAAATATGTTTACAAAAATTAGAAAAAAAATACAAATCGGTCGAATGTGCCTCATATTCATTTACCTATTTTTTGCATGACATTAAACAAATATTTTAAATGAAATACGAAAAATTTGCCAAAATATATATTTTTTTTTAATTTGAACTTTTTAGAAAAAATTGTTTGTTAGGAAAAAAATATGTTTACGTCAATTAGAAAAAAATTACCAATCGATCGAGAAAAGGCTATTTTGGACAAAAAATTGTTTTTGCGGTAAGTTTTTTCTTTGGAAAAATTAGTGTTTAAAAAAAATATTTTTGAGGATGCAAGTTTAACGAGGAAAAGTAGTTTTTAGAAAAAACATTTTGGGGGGAAGTTTTTTTAATATTAAAAAAAACCTTTTTTGCAAAAAAAAATCATTTGAAAGAAAAACAATTTTTTTATACTTTTTAGGAAACCCGAGTTTTTCACCAAAATTATTTAAAAAAATTACCAAACACAAGAAATAAAATATTTTTTGGAAGAAAGTTATTTCTTTTCGGAAAAAAATGTTTGAATTCTAGTGGGGGAAACTTAAAAAAAAAAATTAAAAAAAAACAATTTTTTTTTGGAAAAAAGTGTTTTTGGGAAAATATTGGAAAACCATTATTATTAGTTTTTTAGTTGTAATGAGTAAAACATTTTAGGAAAAATTATTTTTTCAATTACTATTTTTTTGTTTGACATCAGAATTTGTTTATTTAGCCCTCGGTTAACTAAAATTTACTATTCAGATCATGCGTTTTTTAAATTAATTAACCCTGGGAGGCTTCAAAGGAACTGACGGAGGATACTTAAGTGGGTTTCACAAAGGATGAGGCGATCATTTCCCAGGGCGTGGATAAACAGAGACTTGATCTTCTGTTAAAGCTGCCTGATAAACCATCAGTATATAGGCCGCTTTGTATGCTTAACAATCCTAACAAGTTGGTCGTAAGCCCCCTGACGTCAAACCCTCCAATAGGCATAGAGACCCATTACATTCTGGATTAGGGAGAGAGGGTAGAATCGAAACCCTCCGGGTTTAGATCCATCAAGTTGGGATGGATACCCCTTGAAGAATGCGGTAACGCGCACTAGACCAGGAGTGGCTAGGCGTCCAGGATCACTTATGCGGTGCGGAACCCTTCATCTAATTAGGCATTAAATAGTCCGTTTCGAATTGCTAAGGAAGACATACACAGATTGCATACCAATTAAAGCCCGGTTCAACTAAACATACAAAAAAAACAAAAAATTTCTAACAGAGGCCGCCCCTCGGCAGGCAATGTCAAACCTCCAAATGTATTTCCGCCATGAAAAAAAGCCCCTCATAAGAATACAATCGCCGCTCGGAGTCGGCGTAAAACTGTGGGTCCCTCCTGTTTGTGTAACAACATTAAGGCGCACGCCACAAATCGGAGGAGAAGCTCGGCCAAACAATGACATATGTGTAAGCGCCAATCTAATTACTATTAATATCATAGGTTTCACTACTGAAAGCTCTGAAAGAGCTCAGAGACAACTTTTTAGTTGAATCAACCGCCTGACTGTCACGAAGCGTTAACTAATACATTTACCAATTTGCTGCAACATCCTTATATATTATATATCGAATTACGTCTCTATAAACACTAAACTCTTTTTGATTATACTCCACTTAAGTGACACTAGTTGC
>NW_016177394.1:0-8532 GCF_001687245.7 Rhagoletis zephyria | reverse complement strand
GAGCGCCAAGATTTATTCCCGGTGTCTGCTTGTAGGTCACTTCACAGCGAAGCCTCAGATCAGGATCGTCACGAAAAAGCAACAAGAACAAGGTCCTAGTAGGACGTAATTCAAATTAACGAAATACTTTCTAGAATAATTCACCAATACCCTAAGAGGTGAGTCACTCTTTTTACGCAAAAGACTGCCAATAGAAAACAGACAGAAACTCCTTTTCATCATTCGAGCGTAAACAAGCTGACGACAGATTCAACGAAATTTTTGAATCACCAACTCCTATTGCAGAAGCTTTTGATGCGGATCTAAATGCTGATGAACATTATCGACGGTCCATTCTCATCACGTTTTTGATTTATGGAACACAGATAACTCCTGTCCAAGATACAAACTGTAATGTCGACAAAATGTGCAGAACTTAATGAAGGTGCGGACAAAACCATTGATGGCGTAATTTTACAGAACTTTTTTTTTTTTTTTTTTACTTTTCAGGAACCCTAGTACTATTTAAAAGCTACTCAGAACAGTTTTTTCTTTGTTTTTTTTTTAATTTAACTTTTTCGACTTTCTCGAAAAAAAAAGGTTTTTCAGAATAATTTTAATTTGAATTTTTGTCAAACATTGAACTTTTTCGACTTAAAAAAAAAAATTTCTTTCCGCGGAGTTGATAATCTTTCTCCTTTTTTGTGTAGTCGGTTAAAAAGCTACTCAGAATAGTTGTAATTTTTGTTTGTTTTTTTTCAAAAACTCAACTTTTTTGACATTTCGAAAAAAAAATGTTTTTTCGGTGTAGTTTTGCAGAACTTTTTCCTTCTCAGGAACTCTAGAACTATTGAAAAGCTACTCAGATAAGATTTAATTTTTATTTTTTCCAAATATTCAACTGTTTCGTCTTTTTTGAAAAAAAAAAAAAATGTTTTTTCGGCTTAATATTGCAGAAATTTCTTTTTCCTTCTCAGGAACTCTAAAACGATTGAAAAGCTACAGTTTTACTTTTTTTTTTTAATTTAACTTCTTCGACTTTATGAAAAAAAAAAAAAAAATGTTTTTCGATGTAAGTTTGTAGAACTCTAGAACTCAGGGGCCAAAATTATTCCAGAGCTTCGACCACCGTCATTGCAGTAGTTTATCTTCTTAATTATATTTGAGTCACGGAATTTTAATTTTAGGTAAATAAATGGCCAAACAGATATCTGTTGAATAAAACGTCGAAAATTGCCGCGGACATTTTTTAAGTTTGATTAACTAACACTAAACTCATTAAAACAAAATGCGATATTATCGAGGCATTTTGGGGTATCAATAAGCCTGCAAGTGCTCCTTTGCATGTGTTTTCCTTCACGCCATCTCGATGAGTTATCTGCAGTGACGCCAATGTCAAGTTGCTGCAGCCACTACATTTTGTCTCCACTTATCAAGCGACATCTTTTGGTTCACTGGGATTGCACGCACATGCAGTAGCAGCAACAAAAAAGAAAAACGAGTACATCAACGCACGTTTGTGAATAAAAGCGAAAAATAATTTGAATTCACACTAACACACACACACACACACATGCAAACACACGCAAATCTAAACCAGAAGGAATATATGCAAAAAAAAAACCAAACCGACAGCCATGACGGCCACAGTGCGTACGAATGTTGGCTGCCTGCCTCTCACACTCCAGCGTGTAAATTTCCGCAGGCCACATAGCTAGGCTCACATAATTACGACGAGCACACACATACACGTGCGTGCCTTCGATGCATTCAGTGTCTTCGGCAGCACAGCCAACCCAGCCATTATCACCTTCAGCACCAACAGCGGTAGACAGTTTGCGTCTTGGTGTAGGCTTAAAAAAAATATATATCATTCGCCATTCGCTTTAGCCCACATACAAATACATATATGTATGTATGTATGTTTGCCTACGCATACATGCCACTGTCGATTTTGCAGGGCCTAGCGCCTGAATGTATGCTTAATAGAATTTTTTATTTCACTCGCTGAGGTTAACTGCACTCGCATTTTAACTTGGCTTCGTTTTCCTGCAACAAATGAAGTTCCCTGAATAGTTGTGTGCGTATGTGTATCTAGATATATATGCACGCTAGTTGTGTATGTATTTGTTGTTAGCTATGTTTAGTTTTGCTTTGGTGGTGTGATGACTTTGTAGCGATGGCGCCTCATGCGTGTCGTCGTCGTCGTCGTTATTGGCGTTCAAATGTGGCACACATGGCTGACGGACCGTCAATATTTTTGAAGTCGTCGTTAACTTTCTCATTGCTGGATTTATTTTTTTCCCCTCAGCACGTTGTTGGGCTTGGTTGGTTTGTTGTTGTTGGTGTGCGCCCTAAAGTCGGCGCATGCAACACAAAAGTTTGTTAAACATACAAACAAACATACGCAGACGTATGGTATGTACATATATTTCTATATTTGCATTTGCACATAGCACTCACTACTGGCTGCTGTTGTTGTTGTGTTTGTTGTTGTTGTTGCATGTCACATGCTTGCCACTGCTGTGCATTTGTTTGTTGCTACCTGCTGCCACCACGTTTTTGCTGCAGTCACTGTTGTCGTTGTTGTTGTTGTTGTCGTTGTTGTTAGTTGCAATTTGTTGGCGAATAAAGTTTTTTTTTCACTCCATTTTCAATGCGTTTTCTTTCTGTCATTTCCTCTTTGCATTGCACTTTCCATCCGTTGCCATTCGCCGTTCACAGCGCGCACCAAATTGTGCCAGCTAAGCGGCGAAAAGCTCGCTGTCGTTCGCTGCACTGGCCTGAACTCGCAATGCATTGCACCGTTATGTGGCACAAAACATACAAACACACACACATACATACATTTACGTTTGCATTTCGCTCTCGACTCGTACGCACTTTGCTGCAATGCTTTTGCTGTTATTCTGCTTCTTCTTCTTTTTGCTGCTATTTCCCATATTGGCTAAGTGTCGTCTAGGCCGTCTGGGTTATGTGTATGTATACGTAAATATGCAAATATGTGCGCATGCATGTGTGTTTTCTGTGCAAGTTGAATGTGAAGTTAAGGTTTTAAAGTTACGACAACTGCTTGGGCTTTAAAATTTTTAGTAAATATTTTTAAGGTGTTGGTCTCTATTTATTATTATTTTTTGTGAATTGCTATTATACGCATAGGTTTTTTCATATAACTAAAATTAATTAATTGAAAGACCAATATCAAAAATCGATACCAATAACTGAACGTATTTGGTTATATTTTTGTTTAAATCTCGTATATTACGCATAAACGAATAAAAAATAGGACTTTATTATTTAACTTCATCTTTACTTACTACATATGTATGAATTTGTGCAGCAAGGAACCTGTTTCTAAATCGCCCAAGACCAAGCCACATCTCGTGGGAACTTTTCAAAGATTTATTTAGATTTTAATTGGATACGCAGTGAGTTAAAGCTCGCTCTTATCGCCACTATTCTAAATCCACAAAGAAAGTTTCTACTCCAGTTCTCAGATATCACTTGGCAAAGAAATTATTTATGGAAGCAATGGAACCACATCTCCCGCTCATTATGTGGTGTGTAATGCTGTGGTAGAAGTAGTAGGATTAAGCGAGCACCAAAGAACAACTGACACTACGAAGAATGTTACAGCGATTTCCAGAAAAATGTGGCACATACTGGACCACAGTGTGATCGGATGCAACGGGAGCAATAATAAAAAGTGAGAGCAGCTACCCGGATTTTTTTCAGAAAGTTAGGCGATTTACTTAAGGTTTCCAGACCAGAATGTATTCCTCTAAGAATTATCATGACAATTTTATGATCGATAACAAGAGTGTGCTTATCCTCTATCTGCTCTTCAAAAAACGTACATTGTCCACCCTAATGTGTCGTTTGCCACGCCTTTGGGATATCTGAGTATTTTCAGTAGAAAAGCTTAACCGAAAAGAGAATGCGAAAGCAAATCTTATTTGAAAGAAATATTTTCCGATAGAACTTAATTAATTTAGTTGGTCAAAATTTGTTAGTAATGAGTATAAACATTTTAAACAAAAATAGACTATGTTTCAGCAAAATCGATTAGTATCTATTTTTTGGAAATCAACATTTTATATAAAAAAATTTTGATTTGATAATTTTTTCCATTTTTATTGCAAACGTGTTTGGAAAAAGGAGAAGCTTCTCATTGGCCCATTTTTTCGCAAACTTGTAGAACATTTTTTTTTCAAAAGTCGATAACTTGAAAATGGCTGTACAAATAAAAAAAATATGTTTATATATATATATACAGTGAAACCTCCCTTGGGCGAACACTTACCGTCAGTAATTTTTTATCCGCCCAAGAGAGGTGTCCGCTCAATGGAAGGGAAGCTTATTTTAGAACTTTTTAATATTTTAATTAATTGAATAGTCACTATTTCTTATTTGAATAAAAGATATTGATATTACATCGTTCAAACAAAAATGTGCATGTATTTATTTTTTCAAAAGTGTATATTTCATTTATGTATGTGCGTAAGTACATATTAAGTAATAACAAAATAAAAATAAATATTACATTTCAGTCCATAAACTACATTAAACCATAGATTCATTACATAAAAAACTGGGAAATTGTCGATTGACGTAAGTTTTATTTTTAATTTTTTTCAGTGTCAGTACCTTTTTCATCAATAGTTTTCATGTTTTATCAGTAAGAAAATCCAACCAGAAATCTAAATTTTCGGCCCATATATTTAGTATTATATATTGTTATAAATTCATCAGAATTGGAATTGGATTCTCCAAGGGTTTCTGATAATTCAAATAACGAACCTAAACCACTGCGCAAATCAAACTTTATGCGGGAAGTCCCCCTTTTCCATTTAGTAGTCCACCTATGAGGAGTTCGCGTCCACTCAACGGAGTTTTATGTTTGATTTGTTATGGAAAGAAATCTTAATGTCCGTTGATAAGAGGTTCACGTCCGCTCAATAGAGGTGTTTGTGTCAATTTTATGCAAAATAACTGTCCGCGTCCGGCCAAGAGAGTGTCTGCTTCAGAGAGAGAGAGTAATTTGTTTCGAAATTTTTACTTAAAACTTGGTATAGGAAAAAATGTCCGCCCAAGGGAGATGTTCGTCTAATAGAGGTGTCCGTTAGGAGAGGTTTCACTGTATATATAAATAAGTTTTTGGTACATAAATAAGTATGTATGCATTGACATATTGAATGAGCTAATAGTAGGCGAAAATTTCAGCATTGTCCGTGCGTACGAACTGGCATGAAACAAATTATATGCAATACATATGTATATGCACTCAGGTAGGGTATGCGTATTAGGGTGGTCCAAAAAAAATGCATGTGAAAAAGTAAAGTCGGAATTTTTATGCTCTCAACCCCTAGGTTTGCTCTAAACCGAAAAAATATGCCCCTATTTTTTATTTTGAAATCAAAAAATATTTAGAGGTCGCTCAAAGCGCCCAAAGTTTTTCATGTATTTTATATGGGGGAAAAACGACTTTTCATAGAAATGGCAAAGAATTCTTAAAAATCAATATGTTTTCTATCTATGTTTAACTGCAGAATATTACCAGTAATAACACCTAATCGTTTATGTAACCATTCCTTCATCGCAACTGTAATTTATAGGTCTGCCAAAAATTAAAAAGTATTAAAAAATGGTAAAATAAATAATTGGGTATTATTATTGGAGGTGACCAGAGATTTCCGATCGAAAAATATGGATTTTCAAGAATTCCATACCATTTCTAGGAAAAAGTTTTTCCCCCACATATGTAGAAATACGTGGAAAACTTTTTAGCGCTTTCAGCGACCTCTAAATATTTTTTGATTTCAAAAGAAAAAAAATAGTGGTATACTTTTTTTCCGATATAGAACAATCCTAGGGGGTGAGAGCATTACAAATCCAACCTTACTGTTTTTGTACCACCCTATTGTAGATACGCATACTTTGCAGGTGTGTTACTGGAAGGCCCAACATTAAATATTTATTGACACCACCATAAACATTGACGTGGCTGTTGCCTTTTAAAGTTGCACCCGCCAGTTTTGCTGTTTTTGTCGTTCTGCGCTGCTCCCGAATGATATGCATTGCGACAGGATAGCAAGCAAAAAGAAATTAAAATACGAAAAGTATGAAATGAAATGACAGCAACAATAAAAAAAAAAAAAGCAAACACACAAACAAACAAACAAATGGACAAACAAATACGGAAGAAAAACCCGATTAAAATGTTCGCTGACCAACATCGAATTACATAAAAACAAAAATTAACAAAAATTTGTGAAAAAACTAAAAAAAAAAAACAAAATATAGCTTATTTCATTTAAAGCGAAGGCTGAGCAGAGCGATGCATATTAACAGAAATGCATTCGCACAAACTGGCAATACGAGTATGTATGTATGTATGTATGTATGTTAATAGCGTGTAGGCACCAGAGAACAGCTTTGAGTATGATCGAGCCTTTTTGATCACACTCACTAAAAATCAAGCACAAGCGAACGCCACACTCGGCTACTATGTGTTCGATCGAGATGCATACCCGACAGCTGCTTTGGTTGCGAACGAGTCTGTTCGATCACCCTCGCTATAAATTGAGCACAAGCGAACACCACACTCGGACACCCGCAGCTAACCCGAAAATTTGTGTAACAATGAAACGGACACCCGAACATTGCGATAAAATGCAGGACAACAAAGAAATTTACGCTGAAGGTAACTGGCGCCAATATGTTCCCACAAAGCATACGAAAATGTTGTTGCTTTGTGCTTGTGCATACGCAATGAAAAAATTAGAAGCGAAGTAGACAAAAATGTTTTTGCATCTATTTCGTATAGTTTCGCGTGAAAAGCTGTGTGCGTATATATTAGAACACAGCCTAAAACTACACTGAGGGGAAAAAATTTTAAAATCAAATAGAAACGTAATTCATCTTATTATAAACGTCAACGAAAGTACTGTATATTGGTAAATATTCAATTCAATTACGCGCATTTTAAAATGACCGCGTTCGTACTGAAAAAGCATCCGNCATTTTGTATGAGCAAAAATATAAGAAATGGTTAAATGTACACTTAAACAAACTACCGAAAAATTCAACCTTCTCTTTACCCTCTACGCACAAAAACTAAGAACACCGCGATGAGAAGGCAACATTTTTTGTAGAAACAAAAACGTCATAAGCCAATCAAGAAAATTTTGTGCACACTCGGGTTGAAACTCGAACACCCGGGTATATTGAGCTGCAAAGCACCCGAACCCAATCAAGTATGTATGAAAAGCAATCGGGTGTTGTGGCCAACATGTTCGTCTTGAGCTCAGTCGATAACGAACAATACTTCTGCTCGTATACAGAGAACGATGCAAAACGGGTTTTGTTAGATGATCGAGTATACACGAAAATCATGCACCCGCTGCAGATGTCTGGTAGGCACCCACAGCAACAGCGGGGCGAGGGGTGACATAAATGAATGGCTTTTTTTACTTTTATATATACTTAAAAGTACACACGTACGCCATATACATACATATGTAGATAAATGTGTATATGTATGTATTACGGTTTCCATTTGATTATATATACATTGTTTATATGTATGAATGTACGTTTATTTATATGTGTATGTGCCTTAAAGTTGTTGTCCTTTCATCCATTTATCTACTCATCGTCCTGCTGACATGACATTTCCAGCGCGTATGTCGAAAAAAGTAGCAGAAAAAAATGGCAGCAACAAAAGCAACGTACGAAATTATAAAAGCAAAAAGTAATAATAAAAACAACAACAATTGAGTGAAATGTCAAACCATAGTGAGGCATAGACAATGGAGGTTTATAAGTTGTATGTATGCATGTATAAAGGTATGTTATTATGTATATATGTATGTATGTATAAATGTTATGGCACTGAAGCAACGTAGTACGCAAACGAATACAAGTGCATACAAGTTATTTTATATAATGAAAGCATTTTTATGTACATATATACACTAATAAAAATATATATTTACCTATACATACATACATATAAATAATACATACACACGAGGGCTAGTGCTTGAAAGTGTTAAGTAAGTAGGTGTGACTGCGTCAACAACAATGAGCTATCTACTACATATGTATGTACATGCATGAATACAAAAGTACATACTACATTCCTTCATGCCCATTTATCTGTGTTAAAATATCCCTGAATTGAGGCTTTAATGTGAACAAGCAGCTAAGCTGCAACTTAATGTTAAAACGCATTAAGCAAGTAAAGCATTTGCGGCAGACTTCTGCACTTAGAGCCTGAAAAGAATCAGCGAAGAGTATAGAGGTGCCATCTGATTTAATTGACTACTTTAACTCGTCAATGGAAACAATGAACCTAAGCAATCTACATATCTGAAGATAGAGGCGAGGAGAGATTGCAGTTTACTCTCTAAACGACAAACTGAAAAATGGGCCATCTCAGTGAACCAGATCCCCAGTAATTACAGTTGGTAAAGCTTACGCTCCTTATTTTTTAACCGTGCTCAAAAATGGAGAAAGCTTATCAATTCGCCGGAATATTTTATTTTCTAC
>NW_016177393.1:0-8532 GCF_001687245.7 Rhagoletis zephyria | reverse complement strand
TTTAATAGCTGCAATATATTTGTTCGAGTTCAAATTATTAATTCACTTATGTAGTTATTTATGAGTTGCTAATCCACTTCAAATCTAATTTCAGCACTGCCACTCACATAATGAGAAAGTAGGTATGTACAAGTCAATTATGGGACAACACAAGCTCGATAAATTATCAAATAAATAATAGTACGCCATCACACACACTCGCACACACACAAACACACATGCAGCCGCAATTGTTTGTTCTACACAAAGTAACAAATGTATGTATGCATATTTATCAATACACCTGGTGTGGAGCTTACGGCCTTTCTCACAATTGCAAGCTGTACATATATTTGTGGCAGCTCTTTGGTGTGGGTTCGCATATCCTTTTTATTGGCTTCTGCTGGCGTGCGCGTGTGTGTTCATGTTCAACACAGAGCTTACTTTTTCCTCTGTACACATATTTGCATAAGCCAGGAAATCATCATTTATAAGCTTTGCAATTCTACTCAAATAAGATCGTAAATAAGACGGGATTATTATACGTAGTATGTACAATACATATATGCACATGCACACATAAATAGTATTTGCAAGCGCACTCTTGATAGGCACATGTGTACACTTATGTGTTTATTGGTTTTATTACCTGATTGCGACTGCGAACAGTTTTCAAGTGTGCGATGTGTATTTAGGTACCGCACGGACCCTGCAGAGAATTCCCACATCCAGGCGATAAATATTTGGCATTCAAATTCGTTTGTGCCTGGAAGAATGCTTCTAGTAGAAATAGTAGAATGGACGCAGCATTGCACCGAGACGTTCTTAGGTTTTGAAGTTAAACTTCTTTACCGGCGGTTGGTTGGTTGGGAGTAAATTGGCAAATTCAACGGAAATTGTGCAACGGAAATGGTTGGGAAGGAAGCAATGGCTTCTTGAATGTATGTTATTAATTTAACAACAACTTGCAAGTAAAAGGTTAAAGAATAACAATTAGAAAAAGGCCAATACAAGAATGAAAGTAAAGGTGAGTACGTGCGTAGATAAAGAAAGGATTAAGGCAAAGGTAAAAATACAAAACAAAGATGCGTAAAGATAAAGGCAAAACTGAATACCAAGGTAAATTTAAACACTTTGCTTATATAAGAGCAAAGGTGAAGAGGAATATGTAGATGAAGAAAATTATAAACACAAAAGTAAAAGCAAAGATAAATATCAAGAAAATGATGAGGATGAGAGCACCGTAAAAGTAAAGATGAAGATAGAAGATTAAAATAAAGGTAATTATAGAGAAAAGGATATAGATAGAGACACAGATTTAATCTGGGGAATATTTCGGGATTTTCAAGATTCTCGGAATATATCGATATAATAATCGATATTTTTATCGGTTTGTTTATCGATATTTTTATCAATTTTTTATAGATTTTGTTATCGATGTTTTTATCGATTTTCTTATCGCTTTTTTTTTATTGATTATCTATCTCTTTTGTTATAGACGTTTTTATCGATTTTGCTATCCATATTTTTATGGATATTCTAATCGATTTTGCTACAAATATTATTATCGATTTTGCTATCGAAGTTTTTATCCAATTTGTCTTAAATTTTTTTTCCGATATTTTATAGAATTTGTTACTGATTATCTATCGATTTTGTTGTCGATTATGTATTTTTAATCCATTATTTATCGCTTAATTATCGATCTTCAGGGTATTTAATGTTCGGCTTCGCCGGAACTTTGACTTTCTTACTCGTTTTAGTATAATTTTCTTTTTTTTTTAGTTTTTTCAAATAGGAACCTTAAAGAATTTCCTGCAGGTCTTGTATATGCATACATATATTCATACGCAAATGGATATTCAAACATTTGTTATTATACTCACTATGCTTATGCACTGTCGCTATATGCCTGCTGGTCGCAGTAGATTTTTCTTGACAATAATCATAAAAAGGTACACTAAACATGTGAATTTATGGCGGCAATCATTTCTTATGGCACTGCATAGCTCTTTGCTAATAATAAGAAAAATGTGCAGAGTTAAGTTTAACATGGTATATGTATGCTTGTATCTAGTGCAGCTGAAGGGCAGGAAACTTACACTACACATATACATAGTGCATATGTATGTATGGGTGCTACAATTGAACTACATATACATTTTTTTCGATTATATGTACGTGGTAGAAAATATCATGGTTCACCGCAGAACAGAAAATGGAAGTTGATCTCATATCAATAGCTATTTGAAGATACATATGTGTGTAGGTATGTAATGCTCCTACTGTTGATTTGAAACGAATAATTATATCTGAAGCCAAGCCGCTCCAGCTAAACTTAATTACAATTTCTTAGTAGTATACATTCTTTCTAATATTTACCTGTTTCTGGATTTATTTACACCTACATATATGTATGTGCACCTGTAAATACTTACATACATACATATTTACACGGAATAATTAAATTTCGGTTTCGTCCTGTCTTGGTTGTATTGCTTTACCGTTTTCCTCTTCACCACAGGATATACATAAATAAGTAACAGATAAAAGCTACCTTTGTTAAATTCAATGCTGATTACAATGTCTTTGCAGGAGCATTCACAGAGCTTCTAGCTTTCAGCTTGTCTACTCCAATGCAAGTTCGTCCATTCATATACTCGAATACAATATTTGTCTCTGTGTGTATTTGAGTAAGCGTGCAGCCCACTTAAGTACATAAGTGTCAATGTTTGAAGCTGCATGATGCCTGCATTATGTTTCTTCGAACTGCTTTTTACAAATTGCATTTTTCAATTCATTTTCTTGGGAAATAAGCAAATATATGATTGTAGTATATGCATACAATTTTTATTTGCATGATTAAATTATGTCAATTCGACTAATCGAAAATTTTTTCTAGTCTATTAATTTCATAAAATTTCTGATTTATCAAACTATTTTCCACATTATTCAGAACGGTTTTGAAATTAGGAAAATATTTTTTATTTGTATAAAAAATGTAGAAAATTTTATCTTTTTCATAACACCCAAACACACACACACACACATCCTTTAATTCCCTTACGCATGCTTTTACTCATGCAACTCATACATATAATTTTATCTGCATTAAAGGAAAGAGTTGTATGCCGAGCCTAACAATAGCATTGTTAATGTATTCCTTTTCCGAAATGCAATTCAACAAAATTTCATTTTGCTTTAAATCTGACGCAGCAGAAAGTAATATGTATGTGACAAGGCGTATGTACATACATACATATAAGTATACGGGCTCATACATAGACGTTGCAGATGCACCAAATGATAATATCATTTCGATTGTAAGAAACATTATGCGCATGTCAAGCAAAAGCATATTGCTAGTAGCTTATTTTAGTAGGCAGGACGTCAAAGCGGTTGACCGCATATGTGGGTGCATACATACATATGTGTATAGCTATTAGTTTGTGTGTGAATTAACATTCGGATTGTAATGCAATGGCTATTGTGCGTTTATAATCCATTGTGTAAAAGGACTTTCACAATTATTTACATACATACAATACATACCTACGTACATATATATATGAATATTTCTATGAAGACATTCATTTCAAGCATATTTGTGGCTATATACTGTATGTCTTAGTCGTATGTTTGTATACAAACAGATGTACGAAACTATTGCAAGCTCAACAAAATCACAGGCTAGCCGCAAAACCACAAGTTCAGTATATGAAAGAGTAGGTAAAATCGCTGCATGTTGCGCACAAAGTATCTACATTTTCATTAACATAGTGGGCTTATGTACATATGTTTGAGTGTAGAAAAATAAAAGTTTGAATCGGCGTATAAGTTATTTAGCTGACTACTTTTATTACAAAATTCCATTGGAAAGACAGGTTTTTAGTACAGCGCGATAAATAAGGCCATGTAAAAGTTTTGAAAAATTTGTGTGCAAATTTTTTGGAACAAGTTTTCTCTATTGAAAATCAATTTTGATCAAATATATATATATGTCGACCATTATTATCTACGCCCTTTTGCCATTTTTCGGTTAGCTTTATAACTGCATCGGTGTAGAACCTCTGTGGTTTATCGGTAAAAAGTCTGGTCAAGTGATTTTCAGCGGCTCTTTGGTCGGCCAACTTTTTACCAACAAGAGTATTTTGCAGAAATCGAAACAAATGAAAGCAGATGGCACAAGGTCCAGTCTATTTGGTGAATGCATTGTCATGATGAAGCTTTTCCGTTGTGCTCTGGTGGATTTTTATTAATCTCTACATTATAACAGTCAAAATGCGCACATCAGAGGATTGAATTGATCGTCCAGCTACGTTGTACGAGTCAACCGTTGTACAACCTGGTTCGCCATCAATCGAGGCATTTAAGTCGTTTGTGAAAGGTCATCGGTATTTGAACAAAATCGCTTGCTTTTCTTATCGCCCGTATTGATTCGCTTTATAAATGGTTCGATATTATTTAATATTATCAAATTTTTAATCACCCTGTACCGATAAAAGTTTCTAATTTCAAAAAAGTAAAATCTTATCAGACATTCACAGGGTAAGGTCTTTATTTTTCATGTTATACAATTTATTTTCGAGTAAACTTCTATACAAAGTTCAATTTGAGTTCGAAGAGAATTTGTTTAAAATTCACTCAGAAGTGAATTGCAAAACCTACCTGAAAGCCTTTTCAAACCCATTTCGATTGAAATCCATCCTTTAAAAATTAATTTAACTTATTAAATAATTTGAAGGCAAGTTATAAAATACGTGGCAACCCTCCTAAATATATTTCAGAAATAAAACCTTTTCAAAGCCATTACGATTGACACCCATATTTTAATAATTCATTTGACCTTTAAATAATTTGAATATTTGAACAGATGGCAACCCTCCTTAAATACCCAAAAAAATTTGTAGTGTCATATATATACACCCAAATTTTAATACATATTTTAACTAGGTAATTGGCCTAATTTAAGTTGATTTGGATTTTCTAAACAGGTGGTAACCCTGCTTAATATATTTCAGAAATAAAGCGTGTTCAAAATCATTTCGATGATACCCATCTATTAAATATTTAATCAAACTTCTTAAATAATTGGAATGCCACTTTAAAAACACGTGGCAACCCTCTTCGTACATTCTAAATGTTCAAACTCAAGTTTTTAACACTCTTTCGCGTAAAAGTTAATTAAATTAGACTTTTTAAACAGGTGGCACCCCTATTCAAAAATAGTTTCGCGCTAAGATATTCTTAAATACTCTTCCTTTAACATTGCGATACATATTTTAGTTAACTTTTCCTGAGTTACAATAGCATTGATAACTAAAAACGCCTATTTTTCGACATACAGTTTATTTTTATGAATATTTCATAAATGAGTATTTTAAACATTGATAGAATTTCCAGTTTAAATCGAAAAAGGAAATTATTAATAAATATCTAATACATATTTTTTGGAAAATTGGTGTCTGAGAGACTACAGTCCGGTTAAGAGGGTTAAGAGCAATTAAGTGTTCAAACGACAGCAATAAAATTTACCCAAAATAGATTTTCTTTGACTTTGGATTTATTTCAATATCTACTTTTTTCACTCTTCCTCATTCATACTTACCTATTCCTACCAGGACTTCCTTACCTATTCAAACACTCTTAAGTGCAACCCCATTGAGAGTCACATAAGTACTTACCACGCCCCCATATAATCGCTAAGGGTAAATTGCCATTGAGCCAAGCAATCAACTCACCTTTTGAAAGTCATAGGCATTTTTATTACTCGCTTGTGTAAATAAGCGAAAGTGGACACATAAGTACATATGTACTTACATAAGTGCACAGCATGAAATTTATGTGACTTAAGTATATATTGATGACAAGAGACCACCCACACGCAGATATAACAAAGCTACCGTCAGGGCGTATGAGCAACCTATTTAATAGCTTGTTTTTATGGTATTTAGCAATGAAGGCAATAAATATGAAATGAAGGTGAATAATATGTAATTGAGAGCAACAGCTGATTGTTAATGAGGTTTGACATAATTTGCTAAATGAGAACTCTTCAATAAGATGCGTGCGTGTGCATATGTTTAAGGAGATATTATTTAATATTGAGTCAGTTCGTGATACTTAATTTAGTGTTTATTATTTTCTCATTTTTAAGGACATATATAAATACTTAGCAAGAAAACAGACAGACATGCATGTAATATATGCTTGTATGTATATAACGTATTAAGTGCGACTAAAGCTCCCCACTACACAGCATGCCAAGAGGAACGGGTTAAGAGACTACTGGCGTACAGAAATTCGAAAGGTATTCTAGTACAAACTTGGCCGACTTTAAGTTGTTTAACGAACAGAATTCCCCCTCGCTTTTTAACAAACCAGAAATTCGCCTGTATATTAAATGTGCGTACATTTAACCAGAGTAGGAATGATATATGCTGAGTCTGTCTGTCACTGTTCGGTTCTTGGGTTGAGCTCAAAAGCTACTAGGTGGATGCTTCTTCATGGAACTTGATGATCTCGCGGCAACTCTAATGGTCCAAAGCCTTCTACATAGATGATCGTTTCAACCTGGTAATCTACCTAGGCTACATTAGGTTAGTTTGGTTGTGCACCCTAGTGGATTCCTCACATACAGGCGGGTTCTGCAATTCACTTTCGAGTGAATTTCAAGCCCTGCAAATTTGAATTAAAATAGAATTGCAGAACCTGCCTGATAGTCCGCAAATTTCCATAGCTTGGCCAACAGTCAGCATGAAGACATAGATTTTAAAAAGTTGCGTTGAGCACTCTTTTCAAGTATTAGAAAGTTGATATTTTGGTCGGCCATATCCTAAAATGAGGAGAAGAGCGCAAATTCAAGGAACATCAATTTCGATACGGAGCATGCTTTACAGTGAAACAGAAGTAGTTCAACTATATCTTTGTCTTCAAACACATGCTAGACAGTTTCGAGGGTGTCGTGGGTATACTAGATTGGAACCAGATTAGCTTTCGAGTGGGAAATTTTTGTAATTTTCCTAAGCGAGGTTCTAATGTTGTTCCACTTGGAACTCATTTTTTGCAGAGCCGCACTTTGCTAATTTATTCAGTACACCCTGCGACAAAAACAAAAAAACTTCAAAACATATATAGTAAAACTGCGTTTTTAGTTTTTCACTTTGACGTCAGGATTTTTTCAAAGGACTTAATTAAAAAAATTAAAAAAAAAAAAAATCAGTGCAGTGTAGAATAACAATATGGGTACCAAATGAGAGAAAAAACTCTGTAGAATTTAAAAAACAATAAAGTTTTTTGGTTTAAAATGACGAATAGGTATTGAAATTACGCTTTTATTAAATTTTACCTTTTTAAATTAATAAAGTTTGCGGGACGAAATTCGATGATGAGGTCGCGCGTATATTAGTCCTCAAACAATAAATAAAAAATTTATATCTTGCAAATTTTCAAGGATATTTAAGCAAAAAATTTGCAAAGGACATTTTCCATGCCCATTCGTCCTTATTCACCAAAAAATTTATTCTGTTCATCAGAATTTTTTATTTTATATGATACCCGTTTTGTTGTCGAATTTTTTAAATAATTTTTTGAAATAATCATATTTTTTTAAATTCAAAGTCCTTTAAAAAAATCCTGACGTCAACTAAGAGAAAACTAAGTACGCCGCTTTACTATAATTTCCCATAGTTTTGCGAATATATTAATTTTTTTGTGTGTAAAATTGGCTGTCGCGGGGTGTTAGCTCATTCCCGCGTATGACCCTGTGCCATGGGGCCCATATTAGGAAGTTTTTAAATTGAGCAGAATTGAAGACCTACGCTCAACTAAAGAATGTAGGCTACATAATTTCACACATGCATGCATTCAATTCAGTAAATTAAGAGATTATTTATGGACTGCCAACATCTCTATTCCCAAGTTTCTTCCAAAAATACATTATTTTTGCTAATATCCTTTTAAAGTTGTTTGCTATTTTTCCATTTTCTTCTCTTTCTCTATTTCTCCTTACCCACATGTCATTTCAGCATCGAAATATTTTTAATTACATGCTACATGCAGGCAATGACATTAAACCGCATAAGGCATATTTCATCTGTAAAACATTAATGCCTACATACATACATATGTACTTCTATACACGCTTTCAGACAAATTTGTGCACATTCTAGAGATTAACGAGGAAACATCAGATGTAACACATAATTGCAAGGTGAACCGCAGCCAACGCGCTAACAAGCGGCAGCAAACGAAACAAAAGGAGGCAACCAACATATCAGCAGCCATTGAAGCGACGATAATAACAGTAACGTCAACGCCAGCCACAGCCACAGCCACAGCCTCAGCGTTAGCGTTAGCCTCGCTCTCAGCTACAGAGAGGTGGAGCAGCGCCAAACTACGCGAAAGCCAGTCAAGCAGGTGCAATAGTAACTCACTGCTAAGTAAGTACGTAAGTAAACGTGAATGTGTGTGTGTGTGTGTACCAGATTTACAATGTATGCATTTACATGTGTATGTGCCCAGCCATGTGTGGATTTGGTTGTGGTGGCTACG
>NW_016177392.1:0-8533 GCF_001687245.7 Rhagoletis zephyria | reverse complement strand
CTGCTGACATTTCAACTGACAATCGACTTTATCTTAACTCTTCACTTCAAGTAAATGCAAGTCGCTGTTGCAAAGTCTGAAACCCACAACCTTCAGCCACCCGTTGGCCTGCCATTACCGCGTATTATCTGTTGCCATCACCGTACAGAAAGTAAGGTTATCTCATTTGGCTTGGTAAGCCCATAAGGCAATTATAATTTTCTTGCATGTCATTAGAGTCATCCATCTTCGACCGATGCTGTCGCCCACCAATGCTGCCGAAACAGTTGCAAACTGATAATGCGGATTTACTTTCGTGCATTGCAACCCTGCTTGCGGTGGCGTTGAAATAGCGGCAGGAAAGGGTTGTATGTGTTTACGAATATTTGTTTGTCAACGTTGATTGTACAGTTGTTGTTTTATTGTTTTTGTTGTTGCTTGTTGGCATTTCGGGCAACACAATTAAATCCAATCAAGTAGCAATCATTAATCAACGTTAAAAAATTGTTGGTCTTTTAATGGCGGTTGATGGAATCCGAGTTGATTCGTTAAGTTACTTTCATTTTAATTGGCAATTTTATGCTTTGCGGTACTTTTAACGAAAACACCGAGATGTGTTGGTATTGATAAGAAATGATTGAAAAGGTGAAGAGTTGTGGTAATGAGAGGATGTCGATAAAGATTAAAAAAATAAAATGCGAAATTAAGAGGCACAATTCAAATATTTCAATAATAATTCTATTTACAGAAAATGGGATTAATATAGATAGGAAATAAAGATATATCTGCATAATATATAATATGAAAAAATAAAAGCTCAAACTCAACTTTCACCTCCTGGTTAGAAAATTCATCCATTAAGTAATAATAAAATATCACTGTATAATTTCTGCTTCTTTTCTGAGTTTTATACCAATCCTCTGGTTACAAATGTTGGTAGCCAAATGAAGCGGTCACAACCTTAAGTTGGTCAAGGACCGCTTACTCAATGTCAGGTTAAGTACTCAATCAAAACAGTAGAGCATCTTTCTTGCTGACAATGTGCAAAAAAGACAGACCTAACAACGTCTCAAGAGCCGCAGTAAGTGTTTTTCTCATTGTTGTAATAACACCCACCCAGACAAGCCGTTGTAGCCTGATAGCTTGGCTTGGGTGGCTTGAATTTCTGTTTTCTTCCACCTAAGGGGCGCAGCGTATGTTAGAACTTCCAATTTAGGTCTAATGTCTCAATTTCCGTGACTAGCTTCCCGGAAACGAAATGCAGGCTCGAGCCTTTTGTATAGCTTTGCCAGCAGAAGACAAGACGGCAATGATGCTCCTCAAGGAACGATTGTCGCTGGGCCGCCAGCCAGTCATCCGCTTTGGTCCACACTTTTGGTATGCCTTAAAGAGCGACTTATGGGTGTTGTGGACCAGGTGCACCCCATTTTAAGGATACGATTAGACCCTAAGCCGACGTGCGGTTCGTACCATATATCAGGGCTCGGCTGTGGCTTGGGCCACTCATGAATCTGCTGCTTGGTATAATAATAATAATAATCCCAACGGTTTTACCCTATTCACCTTGTCCTAGTAGTCATAGAACGTTCTATGGCCTTATGGTTAAGGAGGGGCATTGGGATGCCATTGATTTATGGGTAGCTTTCGGATGCTGATGTGGTGAGAGGATTTTAGGAGTGCAATCGCTCTTTGCGAGAGACGGTTTAAGGAAGTGGCAGGACAGCTGGGACAACGGCTGAGTGACTTAAGAGTACATTCGTGATGTTAATTATGTCCGCGAAAACTCGGATTTCAAATTGTGTGTGAGTCTGGGTTTTCGTCTACCTGGACATTTGCCATTCAACGAGTTTTTGCATTAACGGAATCTACACGAGGATGTCAGACACGTTGTTTGTGAATGCCCGATGTATTCTGATATTAGGGATTTATCTGGGATGGTAATTAAATGGGCATATGGACGATTTATTTTCGACCATGCTCTCTTCGCGACTCAGCATACTAAAAGCGGGAGAGGTCTTTAGACGGCAAAGACGCGTAAATTTTTGAGGGGTAAATGTTGGTTGGTGGTGTTGAGCAGTCCTGAGTGGTATTAAAACTCAACTGGTAGTAGTTTCGCCTACGAGGTTTGACCGGAGACTTAATTCTGGTGCCGGAGCCGAAGTACGGCAGAGGTTTAGATAGGTCTCGAACCAAACCAAGGTGGTTTTTTTGTCCATTCCGCACTGCCGACTAGTGCCGATACGCTTGCATTTCGGGGCGCTGATCATTGCATTGTTTTAATCCGCTGAGTTTCTGAGCACCGTAAGGCTAAACCGTTGTCACGTAAAATGTAACAGACGTTGTATAGCTTTACCTACTTATTAGATGACGATTCCATGAGAACTTCCCATCAAGGATAACTCCCAGATATTCGATTTCTATAGGGAAGTATATCCTTTTTACTTGAAGAAATGGTTCTAGCAGTTTGTGCCTTTTCTTATACCGGGAAATATGGCTGTGCTAGAATTGGCCTTAATCCATTTCGACTAAAGGACTTGGCAACTATGTTCAGCGCGATCTGTGGGAGCTACACCTATTGGGTGTCTTCAAACTTACCTCTGATTGGGATGTCGGAATTTACTAAATGCATAGGCCTCAGCCTTTTACCATTCAATCAATAAAATTGTTTTATGAAATATTCATTTTTATGTAAACCTAATTTTCTCACCAACAAGTCTGTTTGCTAACAAGGACATACATACCTAAATGTCATCGAACCCTTTCCAGTTCATTTCTGGAACCTTGCATTGCTGCGTACCACATACGTATATTTATTCTCTTTGTTTTCCAATTCCTTACTTTTTGTTTTTTTTTTGGCTTTCTATGCCACACAAAGCCAAATAGACAATTCGTTGGCAAATTAAAAATTGAAAGCAAATTAAATCACGTTGCCAAGAGGGATGGCAACCGCCCGTCGCTGCGAGTTGCATGATGCAAATGTGATTGATAAAAAATGTAGTAGAGTGAAAAAATTTAGTTTGTGAATATGTAATTTCAAACACATACTATATGGTAATGCTGATTGCCGCGAAAGGGGAAAACATTCTGCGAATTTCCAATAAAAGCTCAACAAACCGCAAAAATAAGGTAGAAATCAATTTCATGCAAATTATTTCTCAGGCGAGAGTTTTTTTCTGAGAAATCAAAAATGCGGCAGAATGCATTGAAAACTTTATGCAAAGGGAAAAACTTTAAGGGCCGTTTTCACAGTACAGAATTAGTCACACTGGGCAGTTAACTTAAAATTTTTGTACTAAAAATCTACACTTAGTGAGTTATTTCTCTGTGGAAACACTCTCGGAAGATTAAGATTATTTACGCAAATGAGAGCAAGCAATAATAAATGCTAGTGAGGGGAAAGATTATCTTTAGAGCAACTATTATAGCCTCCTGCCAAGCACGCCTGTTTCAGGAAGCATTGCACCGAAGGCCTAGTATCTAATAAATGTTTTTCAACTTTTTATTGGGCTCTAAAAACGTTTTTCTGCTTGGGTCAAGACCAGTTACTCAAACCAAGTGCAAGCAGATTCTCCAAGCGTGTTTGTGGGTGGCCGTTATTTCGTGTCCACCATTATGTGTTATACGATTTTCATAGGCTCGAATGCCAAAGCTTTTGAAAGCTCTTTGTACAATTTGCATACGGCTGGTACAAAATAAAAGCTTTCGCTAGCCAACACTGATTTAAATGCTCCGTTCGCCATTAAATTTTAGTCTGGCTAATGTTGGACATTCACACATAATGGGCTCCGACATCTCCTCGTCTTCAAGGCAAACACGGCAATCCGTCCTAGTAGAAAGACAAATTCGGTGCATGTGATTAGGTACCCAATTAGTAACTTGATGTCGGCTCTGCTCAATAGATTTATATCGTTCCTAGCAGAAGGCTAACCAAAAATTCTGGCCTGTCTAAAACGCCCTACCTTTCCTCAGTACTTACTGCGTTCTAAGTTTACCCACACTTCGATTTTGCACCTCGAGAAAGAACACAAAACTGTTCCGGCCCCACAAGTACAGACAATGCGCTTTCCTTTGCCAATTCGTCGGCCGCCTCATTAGCTACGACCCAGCATCGTATTACCGTGTTCCTTACTGCCAAGAGTTGTATAGTATGAAAGCATTCCTTGACGATCCTGAAGGAAATCGTCCTATTGGAAAGGGCCGTTATGGTCACCGGGCTATCTGAAAAGATAACTAGAAGATAGATAGTCTGGCACAAATTAAGTTTGCTAGTACCTCGGCCTGAAAGACCATTGACCAAGTACGATTTTTAATCCATCTGTGTACCACTGGATGTATATATCTGAGATCTAGTTCAGATAAACCACTTTACTAGATATCTCGGACTGGAATTTTGATCTGGCATTTCCTTTCAAAGCAGATTTCCTTTAACTCAGTGTCGGAAAACTCGCAGATTCCTAGACCTGGTATTTTTCTCAAAATGCAAACCTTTATGTTGTGTCTTGCTTTTACGAGAACTTTCAGAAAATACCTCGAAGCTGCTGCTGCTTGGACAAAAATGTGAAGTGGAGTCCAATGTAGGAGCGCCTCTAAGGTCGCGGTTCAACAAGTTATCATTGCTCTTGTCACCGACAGTAGAGCCATCTTTTGGAGTTCGTTCAGACGTGAAACGGCGGTATGGAAGCATAAGTTACAATCGGACAGACTATTCATAGCCATTCTATTAATGTGGAGTTAAGACCGCTCGTTCGTCCGAAAACTCTTCGACAGACCCACATGATTCAGGTGGCTTTACTAAGAGTTTTGTCTAGATGGGAATTTCAACTTGGTCTCTTATCCAGAGTAACCCCGAGATACATAAAAATAGTATTTCCTTCCTCGCATTAAAGATTTTTCTTGCCTAAACCAACTTACGCTTCCCAATATCATTCCCGCAGTCAATTTTCTCCATCCCTAAACAAGAGCTGAGTGTCACTTGGATGAGTGACAGGATGTGTGTGGTTAACCATTGTAACCGCCATGTTGTACAAATACCCAAACTCTCTTCGCAAATATACGCAATACCTCAATCCAAGCGATGCATGTACAAATAAATATTCGTATTCTATGAATATGTTTGTACATACATACATAACACGCGTACCGGATGTTGCTGGCAACCACCAGTGCACAGCGAGGCGACTGTCATATTTCATTTAAATTTGCAGCGAAACAATGTTGTCGAAAGAAAATTTTAAGCAAAAACCTTTCAGAAAAAAGTTGGAAATCAAACATGTGTATATGCAAAATGCCACTGCATTGGCAATTCATAAATTTAATCGAAATATCATAAACCTCCACACTCCGATAGCGGAGTTGCTGTTGGCAACATATGTGCCGACGAATGCTGAAACCAACAGTAGCCTCTTGAGTGAATGCGGAATGAGAGGAATGTCACAGCAATGGTAAAGAGTGCAGATACGTGTGTTTTTATGCGTTTAAAATGGGGAGAGAATTTTTGCATAACCCCATTTTAATGCTTTAAATTTTACCTTTAAACGAAGTAGTTTCCTAGTATTATTTCACATCAGCACTAATTCGCCTTTGTGCATCTCAACAGCTGTCAGCTAACACTTAATTTACCACGATTGCTTGGCATATTCAAAACAAAATTTCATTGCACTAAATCAAACAATTCCAAATCTACAATCCTGCTAAGCAAATCTTTTTCAAATTCATCAGTCCATTCTCATTCTTAAATATTTCGCTCAAGTACTTCAAAGGCATGCTGAATCCCACAACATTGGAACACACATGTCACTGGCCACACATGAACGACCAACAACAACAACGTTTCCGCTATTTCTTCAACATTTGCAAAATTTCACTCACATAAGTACTCTCACTCACCAGTCTCTCTTACAAGCCAGTCAGTCAGCCAGGCAGCAAGCAAGCAATTGGCAGCTTTTGTACTACAACAACAGCTTGTCTACCTTGTTACCCTTTCGTTCACTCATCATCCTTGTTATGAAAGTTTCATATGTCCACTGTCCAGCGCTTTCCGTTCACTTCATGCTTTTCAAGGGTTTCTCGTGCATGTCGTTAGCGCACACAATCGTGGTTCTCATACTGCGTCTCCTCAGCATCCTTCTTTGCTGTGCTTCTGTGCTATAGTCAGTTGGACACATCCACACAGGACGCGGTTATTTAGTGAAGCCGCAATTTTGGTTTTGGTTTAGAATTTTTTGCTCTTGTTCTCCGGTTTTTTGTCTTTATTCTATGGTTACTATCAAGCGGTTTTTTCTGCTTGACAACATTTGAGGTTATGTGTTAGACAAGCAGGGAGGTTACGAATATGTAAATGCATACGTATGGTTTTCCAAGGCAAAGATTGGGGTTAGTGACATTTTGTTGGCAATTTGAAATGCTTAATTTTGGGGTGGCGCAAAATCGGCTAGAAAATGCGATGTATTAAAAGAAGTAAACTTAAGTAATCTCATATATACTATTTTTTATGAAAATACCATTAGAAATTCTAAGCCTTTAAAAACTTGAAAGCTAAGGTATTTGAAAAATTCAACTATTTTTCTGAACAAAGATATTGATACCGAGAAAGTGGCTGTCACCCTTCGAACCATGGAAACTGAAATCGGAATGAGGGAACGGGTGGAGTGGATCTTGAGCTAGGCGGAGTAAACGAGAATCTCCGGACTCTAAAAATGGCCCTGCTTTGCCAATTTGCTAACGTCTTTCCATAGAAACAGCAAAATAAATTTGCTTGGCTTTATCACACACCTTGGGGACATACTTATCATGCCAACCAGGAGGTATAAAACCCAATCAGAGGTAAAAAATAAACAATTGTTTTACCTTATACGACATACATAAAGAGTTATCCATACAGTTATTCTCGTTTTAATTACATGTTATTTCGACTGCTCTTTCTCGCAGCTAATGTAAACGCTTACCGCTACAGGAACATCGACTCGCCATCGCTCTCAGTAACTCAATACTTCACGCATTAGCCTGAGCGAAATTTGCGCAGCACGGGCCTCGCTTATTCGCTTATAAGGTCCAATTGACTCAGCAATTGAAGTCACACGACCATCCGCTTCGTTATCGCTTCTCAGTTTGGGGGCCATAGAGCAGCTCTAAATGGGCAATGCTTTTGCTCAAAAAATCACCTGACAAAGCGCATTTTCATCTCGCTGGCTATGTTATCAAGCAAAACTGGCGCATCTGGGGATCGAAAACTCCGCATGTGATCGTCGAAAAACCAATGCATCCTCAGGGAGTGACAATTTGGTACGGATTTGGGAGCGGTTACATCACCGGCCCATATTTCTTTGAAAATGCTGATGGAAACGCCGTTTCGGTTAACGGTGAGCGCTACAGGGGAATGATAAACGATTCTTTGTGGTCATAAATTTCAGGCATGGGTTTGGACGATCTTTGGTTTGAGCAGGTTCGCGCCAAGTTCGGTAGTTTTATTATCAGCCGCTTCGGCGATGACAAATAGCGACCTTGGAGCTACGATTTGACGCCGTTAGACTTTTTGTTGGGTTATATGATGGACCATCAACGATTCCGGTCATTAAGGCCATCCTTGAGATATACCCAGAAACTATCACCGGGGTCTTGGACAACTGGGTTAACAGCGGAGGCAGGCACTTGAATGGAATCGTGTTCCATACATAATGGGAATGTTTGCTCTTTTGAATAAACCAATATTATACCATAAAAAAAAATATGTTTGTTCTTAAAAAAAAAACACTATATGCACCACCCTGTATACAGTCTCAATTTAGTGCTGTGAATATTGTTTACACCAGCAGTTTAGAGGAAATTAAACTCTTTGGTGTCCCAATATATATAACCTTATTTTTGTAAAAATAAAAGTGTCGTATTTTTGTATATTGTAAACCTTAAAAGCTTAGATAAATGTTTAGAGGACTTGAAACTATAACCAACTGTTTTTTAACACTGTAAAAATTCATAATGTGACTTTTGGGGTACCTTGCGAACCGCATATATTATAATATATTTTTAGCCGTTCAAAGTTTTTAACATATAACATTACGACACCTTTGTGAATATCCCAATCAAATTTTCTTTTCATTTATAGGCTTAGGCCGCGCTGACTTGCGTCAGTTTATCATCCCGAGTGCAGCCAGTTCTTTCTGAACTTGGACGTGGACGTCCTTGATTTCATTGTCCATCCATCAGTGCCGAGTCGAAGAATATTTTCATCCACGCGTACAACATACCCAAGCCAGCGCAATCGTCGTATTTTTTTATTCACTTAACTTTATTCATATCGTCACACAGTTCGCCATGCCATTTTCTTTGGTAACCGTCGCCCACGCGAATAGTTCTCTCGAAAGCACCAAAAGCCTTCTCAACTTTGTTCGACATAGTCCACTTTCTAAGCCATATAAAAGGACGGGTACTCATATATATAAGTAATACGAGATTTGTTTGTCAAGATAGGGCACTGCTTTTCAAGTATCGTCGCAGGGTTTTCACCCGAGGACATCAAGCACATTAACCAATTTCTTATTAAAATTTTTCATACATA
>NW_016177391.1:4320-8534 GCF_001687245.7 Rhagoletis zephyria | reverse complement strand
TCATTTTTCATTTCGGAGCGTCCCAAATGAGACATTAAATCATCTATGTGTGTCAGTCGCGGTGACCTTATCCTTCAAAATCAGCTAAGCGTACAGCGCTGCGTGCCTTTTATTCATGAGCATATACACAGGCAAATAAAGCTATTCCATTGCTAAAAGGCAGCAACCACATTGTGTTTCTGTGTATATACCACTTCGTGCGTGCGTAATGTTAACCCAAATTTTCAACACGCGTTTTTCAAATTTTCCCCTATTGTTTTATTTTCTTTTACTTTAAGTCACTAGAGCACCTGTTGTGTTCGGCATCCATTGAAAAAACTTGATGTTTGCACAATTTCTCAGACTATACTCAACTGTTGCATGTGGTTAGTCAAGCGGACAAATCCCATAATTCTTGATTGAATTTATAAATTAAATATTTATAAATAAACCAATGATTGAGATTTTACTGCTTTTCATGGCAGAAATACAATCGGAGGTTTGCCACTGCCTTCCGGGGTGCCACAGCTGAATAAAAAAAAACTTTTTTTTTATATTCTTTTACGATGTTGCTTTGACCACGGCTTGAGCCCAAGCCCTGCGGAGTGGAAATGCGAACTGCTTACCACTACACCACAGCGGCCGCCGAATTACTTACTATTCAATAAAAGCCACCTTATCGGCAAGAGTTGTTCCCCAGAGCCAGAAATAGCTCATAAGTACCTACATATGTATGTATGGAATACATCCCAGTGGGTAAATTGGAATTCATTACCTTTTTCTACCAAGAAAAGATTAACAACTACGGTTGAACGAAAAAATGCATCGCAATGTAAGCGAGGGGATGATTTGTAGTTTTGAAGTCACAAACAAAACAAAAAGTTTGAGAACTACTTAACTCAAGTATTTTTTCTTTTTTTCACATCATCTCAACAGCTGCTGATGCCGAATGGATACGTGTTCGACTATCGTGTGGTTGGTCAGGGGTTTAAAACCTGCTGCTCGCACTTAATTTTTTTATTATTTAAAAATTCTATTTATAGCTAATTTCATATGATATCGCTGTAGGGAAATTCTTGCGTCTTTTCGTGCGTAGGTTATAGGGGCATTCTCAAATATTACCTTTTCCCACTGCGTACATTCATACATACATATGTATGTGCTTGCTGATTTATTAAAATATTTTTTTAATTAAGAAAATTCTACTGATATGAGTAATTCACAGACGCGATGGTAGGTATGTACATACTTTACATACAAGTCATCATCATCAACGCCAAAGGAGCGCGTACAGAGCTCACAAATGAGGTAATGATGACGTTGTTGGTGTAACAGCATACAAATTAGGGTGGTCCTTAAAAAATCAAATGTACGATTTTTTCAGTCTCACCCCCTCAATCGGTAATATCACGGTCACAGATATCGCATAGTCGAAGATCACACATATAAATTTTGGTCCCGATTAGAGTCGGTTAAGGCGTGTCGCAAAAGGGTCAAAGGCCAGATGCCTCTATGGACTAAAAAAATAAAAATATGTATTTTTTTCATTTAATACCCAAAATTGATACTACTAAAGTCAGGGATACCACATATAAATTTTGGTCCCGATTGGAGTCGGTTATGAGGTCTTCATAGGGTAATCTGAACTTTGACCCCTGTGCGATACGCCATAGCGGGACAAAAATTTACATGTCATATCTTCGACTATGGGAGCAACGATTTTGGTTATTAGATGAAAAAAAGTTGATTTTAATTTTTGAGCCTCCATAGAGGCTCCAATTTTTTTATTTTGAAACTAAAAAAATATCTAGACGCCGCTCAAAGCGTTCAAAGTTTTCCTTTTCTCTTAAGTAGACTTCCAATAATAATACCGAATTGTTTACTTAACCATTCTTTAATACTAAAGAGTTTTTATTGCGCCCCTATTGCATTTTCGGGGGGTTTTGGTATACTCAGAATCTTTATAGGAAATCTAATTAAAAAAGTTAGAAATTTTTACAAAAGTTTGTTGAATTTTTTTAAAAATTGCACAAAGTTTGAAACTTGGATTTACACGGGTTTTGTTAAAGAAGCAGTTTTTGTTCATAGAAAAAACTTTTCATCAACGTTATGGAATTTGATTCGTTTCCAGTTGTTTTAGCTTAGAATACGGGACAACTTTTACTTATTAGAATTTTTGCAAAATAAGTGCTTGAAGGTAGTGATTTTGAAAGGTTTTTATTCTCCCGTACAATTGGAAAAACAGGCCTAAGCAACTTTTTCCTCTAAACAATATATCAAGCTAAGTACATACCTACATAAACAAATGTACGAATATTACATATATACGAGAAAGCTACATTTTTAATTACTTTTTCCAGTTTAACATAGTGGTTTGTTCTAAACGCCGCGGGCTTCTTTCAGTCATTGCGTACTACAATCACCGCTGAAAATTTGCGGATTTCTGTATATGTATCTTCGGAAATTTAATTTGAGTAAGAGCTAGACTATAAGCACACATTCCATTGAATTTGCCTTACATATGGTTTACGAAGCGATCGTTTTAATTGAATGTAAACATTATGAAAATAATACATATACAAAGTTCCATAAACTCCATGTAGGACTTATAAGTACTTACTTAATTGCTGCTTCACAGCTTTATCTTTATTTTAGTTTACAACGTTAAATTAAAATTTTAAAACTCAGTAATTTATATGTGATAAATTACGATAAAGGATGTTTTCGATCTTCCTAAATCTTTGCGTAAATTTAGCTTCCACAATTTGTTAAAATTCTTGTTAAATAAAACACTTGTAAGTAAGCTTTGTATTTCTTGGAACTAGAAATATCTATGTACTTAGAATATGTTTTCTGTTTACATATACATATGTATATACGTGTATGTACATTAAGGTGGTAAAAAAAAGTAAAATCGTAACAAAATATACCCATACTTCTTTTTTTTTATTCAAAAATATTTAGACGTCGCTCAACGCGCTCAAAGTTTTGAAAGTAAGTAATTTTAATTAACTAAGTTATATGGAAAAACCTATATTTTCGTAGAAAAGCTATAAAATTCTTGAAATTTTTTTAATTTTTTCAATATTTTTCGATCTGAAAACTCTGGTTCTCTTCAGGAGACTTCCAATAATAATACCCAATTGTTTATGTAACTATTTTTGAATACTAACGATTTTTATTGGTGCCGCCATTGCATTTTTTGGGGGTTTTGGAGAACCTATAAAATATAGTTACTATAAAAAATTGTTAAATAAACAATTGGGTACTATTATTTGGAATCTCCTGAGAGAACCAGGTTTTTCCGATATATAAATATTGATTTTCAAGAATTGTATACCATTTTTACGAAAAGTTTTTTTTTCCCCCATATAAAATACATTGAAAACTGTGAGCGACTTCTAAACATAGAATTAGCATAAAAAATTCCTTTTTCACGTTTTTTTTTATATTGATTAAAAAGTACATGCGCATTAGGATATGGCTACCAGATTTGATAAAGCCAAACCACAGCTATATCTTTCGTCTTTCATTTATTTTTATTTGTTTATTTATTTACATATATAAACATATAAACATATCTAACAAATATTCTAAAATCAACATTCAAACATTAAAAGTAGAAATAAGGGTAATTTCAGTTTTCGTTTACAGTTTTTAAATTTTTCTTTTAAAATATTCCACTAATCGACCCACAAATTTGCGAAAAATTAAAGTGTTGCCAAATATTTTTCTTAATATTTATTACAAAAACCATATTTTCCAAAAATTTTCCCTAATAAAAATAGAATAAAATTTGAAAATATGTTTAAAGCTGCCTTTACACGGGTCGATATCCTAGTCGATTTTTGTCGTTCAACCAAAATCGACCAGTGTAAATGGCAATTTGACCGTCAAATGTAGGTGTTTTGGCCAGGGCTGCAAACCGGTTTTAAACCGAACCGGTTTTTGAACCGAACCGTCGCTTTTTTCGGGCTTCGAACCGAACCACGAACCGAACCGTTTTTATTTTTAAATGCCAAAACCGAACCGAAACCCATCCCAAAAAAATGGTTCGGTTCGGTTCGAAATGAAAATCCACTACAGCATTTTTCAAGTTTTGTAATACACAAATTTGTCTAAAAATGCAACCGGTATAGTAAAACTGCAAAAAATTTGTTTGTGTAATGGCAACTCCGCGAGTTGTAATTTCGTCCATATAAAGAATGCTTGATTTTTTTTCTTATATGAAAAAA
>NW_016177391.1:1118-2739 GCF_001687245.7 Rhagoletis zephyria | reverse complement strand
TCCATATGCGCAATTTCGGTGCCCCTTGTTCAACCATATCTATGAACACAGGCAGTTTCATGCATTTATATGTGTGTATGTTTTGTAAATTAGTATCTTAAATTTTTCGCTTTATTGTTCTCTTTTTAAATTCTTCATAACGCTCTTCTTTGTTATACATAGTACAGTTGATAGGGCAATGCCAATACTTTTTCTCCTTTGTGTTCGAAGTTTTTTGTTTTGAATTAAATTACATTATTTTTCTTGTAGAAGCATGTTTGATTTTAGGTGTTTGGGGGGTCCTCAATTGATGGTCATGGTGGGCCGGTCTTTCCCGGGTCGACCTGGTAACATTGAATGATCTCACGTTGATTAATTAATCTCATCTAGTGTATATACGCATTTACATAGTATGAATGTATGTATATACATTAAATTGTGTCACCAAAAAAGTAGCAGTATTGGATTATAAAATTTATTATATTTAAAAACTTCCACGAAAATATTTCTGAAAAATATTAAGATTTACGTGAGCTGGACCTTTTTGAAAATACATACCCCCGAAAGTGTAGTTTTTTATGAATAAAAACAGTTTCTTAAAGAACTTTTTGAAAAAAAAAAAATCCCCGCATATGACCAACCAGTGTAAGCTTAAAGAATCTGCATAAAAATATTTAAAAAAAAAAATTTCAACGGAGTCGTAATAATGAGATTTTTGATGCTGTTTTTTTATCTTTTTTTTCAAAGATTGGTTTTAGAAAAACTTAATAGCTGGATCAAAACTATTGCGATTTAGATTTATGAAGTATTCGCGGAAATATATTTTCCCACTCTTTTTATTTCTTTGCCCAGAGAGTAAATCAGGGTCGTTCCCGTTACGTAGACCTGACTGTCGTATGAATGCACGAAAGGTAGTCGCTCTGTCTTAAAAATTCCTTTGGTATCAAACGGCTCACAAAGGTTCTTCCCAATTCTTCCAGTGCTGGTGGTATTGCGTAACATCATTTTACACAGCCGTATTCGTTTCGCGGGGATACCAAATTCAGAGGCCACTTCCAAAAATAGATGGAGTGTGTCTTATCTTATTCTCGCATTGTAAAATACATGGGTGAATGCATTAAAATGCCGACTTTACTTTTTGGACCACCCTATTATACAAACATATTTGCATATCGCTTAAAGACCGGCACAACTCAAAAAAAATGAATTTTTGCTGGCGACGCGCTTAAAGATTGGAGCACGAAATTTTTACATAATAAATACTCGTACCTATGTACATATGTATGTATGAAGTATTGAATACCAACTAATAAAGTGAGCGATTTTTCGAATTCGTTAACGACTTCACTAAACACATTAAGAACACTAGGAAAACATTTATGTACATATGTACGTAAATGCAAATTAGATTATTCGATGTCAAAGTGCTACGTACGAATAGGCCATTACTTATTTGTCCATATATTTTCTTGTACTCTAATATAAAACTAGATTTTAAAAGTTTATTGTTTTCTAGTATCCAGGTTTTTTTATACCCGAGCGCACTTGTGCACAAGGGTATTATAACTTTGTTCACATAACGGTTGTTTGTAACAGGCAAAACGAATCGAGATAGATATAGACAAATGTATACATAAATGAT
>NW_016177391.1:0-918 GCF_001687245.7 Rhagoletis zephyria | reverse complement strand
AGCTTTCGGAAAGGTGAAAAAACATATATTTAATACTTGCGCCGGGTATTTAATGTTCAGCTCCGCCCGAACTTTGACTTTCTTACTTGTTTTTATCTCAAACCGTGTTTGAAAAAAACATTTAATTTGCTTACGTAATACGCTGGTTCTTTCCGCCTATATATTTCAAGAAATGAGTTTTAATTTGAGCTCCGTATTTTTTTTAGTGTGGTCGTGTGTTCTAACCCAGCTGAACATGGTTGCTTCCAAAATGTACTTGTAGCACGGCTCTTTTTCCACTCAGAAGTTGTTCCAAAAACATGAAGTCTTTAATTCGCTTTTATACAGGCGTGAAGGAAAGCATGAACGGTTCTTTAGGAAGGCAATTTTGCATGGGGTGGTTGTTTTTGGTTTGGAGAGCTTTGGAGAGTTTTTATTCTCGTTCGGATTTATTTGCCGAAGAAAAAGCATTACAAAATGCTGACTTTAGCAGTGATTTTTTCACGACTTACAGATTTTTAGCCTTCCGTAGTAGTGAAAAAAGAATATAGTTATTTCTTCGTGTAGATTTTTTCTAATTTTAATGTGCTTCGCATTTCTCGTGAAAAAACCAGTACCCTAAAAGGCATTCTAATTAATATGTATGTAAAGGCCCTGATCGAAAGACTACTCACTTACCAAAAGCGTAATCAAATTTAAACACAACTACATACTACATCAATAAATCGGTTAAAGTTGTTATTAGAAAACAGTTTTTATAAAATTATTTAATTATACACTGTAAAGAAACAAAAACTACTGAAGTCATTGCTTTTAGATATATGTATTAGACATTAGATTAGATATACGTATGTACATACTTACGAGGGACGTTCAATGTATTCTCGGTTTCGGTGTTATTTACTATTCATGTTGGTAATTTAATAATTGCAATAAATA
>NW_016177390.1:0-8534 GCF_001687245.7 Rhagoletis zephyria | reverse complement strand
TCAAAAAAGGGGACTGTCCCGTATAATACAGGACGGATGGTCACCGTACCCATAATTCACTGGAGCCTTCATTTTTCAACCAATTTGACAAATTTTTTTACAAATAAAAGCTTATAAAATTTGCAACAGACCAGTTGAGCCCGATTTCTGAAATTTTATATATTTGTATAAAAAAAAAATTTAGTGCAAACTGCAGAAAAAGTAGCTATTTTGAAGAAAATCGATTCTCCTGTACTAGGTAATAAATGTTACATATTAAAAACTAGTTGAAACTAATTGTAGGGTTCCCCCAAAATGATAAAAGTTCACAAGATAAATATGAAATGTTATAAAAAAATTCACCAAAATTAATTTTTTTCCCGTTTTTAGAAATGATCAACGCAAACTCGTAGCCAAAATTTTTCTAGGAACTAAAACAAAAAAAAATTTTATATTGATTCAAATTTTTTAGAACCATTTAAAATTTTTTCTTGAAATATTTTTTTTTTTTTAGAAATCAATAACGCGAACTCTTAGCCAAAATTTTTCTAAGAACTAAAAAGAAAACATTTTATTTTGGTGAAATTATTTTTAGAACATTTAAAATTTGTTCTTATTTTTTTTTTGTTTTGGGGGAGTTTTACAATTATTTTCACCTAGTTTTCATTACAATCGATTTTCTTCAAAATTGCTTCTTTTTCACTTTGTTGTAAAGAATTTTACTTTTTTACATTACAGTGAAAAAATTTAATACAAAGAATTGAAAATTTAAGACTAGTGAATTATGCACAGTAAATGCCAGCTTCGAACCACTGTGGATTGTGGGCAGACCAAGAGTGTTCAGTTTATTAAGGCGGCCACACTCATGCACATTTATTCTTTATTTTGCCATTTCTTTATCCTTCCGAAGACAAGCGTCACATCGTTATATAGGTTTGGAGTCGAAACCGACCTCATGTAGCGCATTCTCTGAGAAATAACTGTCGCGGCGGAGTGTTCTTTCACCACATCTTTGGATTGTGTTCGTAAACGACGTACTAGAGGACCTCGTCAGATGACTGCCTACGTGAAGGATGCCATAATGTTAGGGGTAGATTTTTGAATATCCTTGAATATCCTTTTGATTTGATTCAAGAGTAAAGCATAGTAGATGATGCAGCTCGAGCTGTTCACTGGGATATATAAGATACCCCGTGCACCTGTTCCCTCAATTTGAAGCATTCTTCTTGAGCTCTCTGATAGATTGAAATATTTAAGCTTAATTCTAGGTAGGAATTTGTCGTGAAGCACTAACATTGAGGATGTAGTGAAGAATTTTTTGCGGTTAAGTAATTTCAGTTAACTACATACATGAAGCCGGTCTCGAACTCACACTTTATATAAAAAAATTTAACGAGGCTGACTGGAAAAATAAACCGTTCATCTAAACTCAAACTTGTTTCACTGTACGCTTTTGCGTATTTACGGAATATTTCGTAGGCCTTTTTTTATCTCCCTAAAATTTTTGAGCTATTCGCACATAAAATATAAAACAATTAAAATATAATTTAGCAAGAAAATTATGTTAAATTGATCTAATTTACATACGTACATATGCATAGTTAGTTAACCTGCTACAAGCCAATTTAATAATTAAGTTGCAATACACTACCTATACAAAATTGCCAATTACCCTAAAAATTCATTTAAAAATTCAAGTATTCCTGGCATAATTGGACGCGAAGAAGATCTATGAATAAATTAGCGGTAATATGAGACTCTGGCTGTTTAAGTGTTGAAGCGCACCTTTTCGAACATTAATTTACGCAGCTCTACGAGTAAAACTAGCCGATTGTCTCCTATACGGTTACATAGCACATTTTCTTCATCTCCATATTCTTCAGCTCCAACGCAATTTTATGTACATAGCTACGCTTAACAACTTCATTAAAAAACGTAAACTTACGAGCATTTGGCTGACCCAATTTTTTGCATCTCAGGCGAGCAAAATGTGCGTTCTCAATATTCATAAACCTTATCGGCGTAATCAACTTTATTGTCATCGGCATGATGGCGCAATTCGAATGACCACAACGACAATAATAACAATTACAACAACTGCTATATACAATAAATACACTAAGAGCAACATCATTTTATTGCCGAGCATAAATTGCATTGGATAAAGTGGTTATGTGCACTGTGCAGCTCGCCGCCGCTGGCAACGCCGGTTCAGATCAGTTGGAGATCAGCAGGAGTTGCATCAAAGGCTTCGAAATGCATGAGACACGACGCCAATCGAAGCAATTAATGGAATGCAACAAAAAAAAGAATAATAAAGAAACATAAGGCAGCTAAACTCGATTTGTATGCTAAGAAGGACGAGCTGCGTAATCCAGTGCGCCCACCAGTGGCATGTATGCACATTAGGGTGGTCCAAAAATGTATGGGAGAAAAGTAAAATCGGAAATTTAATGCTCTCACCCCCTGGGATTGTTCTATACCGAAAAAAAGTATACCCCTGTTTTTTAATTTTAAAATCAAAATATATTTAGAGGTCGCTCAAAGCGCTCAAAGTTTCCCATGTATTTTGTATGGGGAAAAAATACTTTTCGTAGAAATAGCATAGAATCCATGAAAATCAAAATTTTTCATTCTGAAAACTCTGCTTCTCTTCAGAGGACTTCAGAGAATACGGCCCAATTGTTTATTTAAACATTTTTTAATTTTAACTATTTTTCTTTTTTTCTTTTGTATATTTCTTTTTGTATATTTGATTTTTTTTTTGGGATATTTCGGAGACCCTTAAAAAATAGTTAAAACTAAAAAATGTTTAAATAAACAATTGGGCCTTATTCTCTGAAGTCTTCTGAAGAGAAGCAGAGTTTTCAGAATTAAAAATTTGTATTTTCATGGATTCTATGCCATTTCTGCGAAAAGTCTTTTTTTCACCATACAAAATACATGGGAAACTTTGAGCGCTTTGAGCGACCTCTAAATAGATTTTGATTTTAAAATAAAAAAACAGGGGTATACTTTTTTTCGGTATAGAACAATCCTAGGGGGTGAGAGCATTAAATTTCCGACTTTACTTTTTTTTGGACCACCCTAGTGTACATATACAGGGTGGAATGAAAATGGTGAATACTTGTCGACTGTCAATTTATTGCTTCAGCGCAAGTGGGAATTTTTTAGAAGTGAAACTTCTTTAGCGGCGGTTGGTTGGTTGGTTGGGAGTAAATTGGCAAATTTTAATGGAAATTGTGCAACGGAAATGGTTGGGACGGAAACAAATGCTTCTTGATTGTATGTTATTAATTTAAAAAAAAAAAACTTGCTAATAAAAGGTTAAAGAATAACACTTAGAAAGAGACCAATAAAAGAATGAAAGTAAAGGGTTAGTACGTACATAGATAAAAATAAAGATAAAGGCAAAGGTAAAAATAAAAACTAAAACAAAGATGCGTAAAGATAAAGGCAAAAATTAAGACCAAAGTAACTTCAAACACTTTACTTATACATATAAGGGCAAAGGTGAAGGGGAATATGTATATGAAGAAAATGATATACATAAAAGTGAAAAGAAAGATAAATATTAAGAAAAAGATGAGGATGAGGATACTGATAAAAGTAAAGATGAAGATTAAAATAAAGGTAATTATAGAGAAAAAGATATAGATAGAGGCACAGAAACTAAATCTGGGAACTATTTTGGGTTTTTGAGATTTTCGGGATTCTTGGGACTTAACGATATAACTATCGACCTTTTTATCGATTGTTTAGCGATATTGTTATCGATTTTCTAATCCATTTTTTGTTATCGATCATTTATCGATTTTTTTATCGATATTTTTATTGATTTTTTAATCGATTTTTCTACCAATATTATCGATTTTGCTACCAATGTTATTAACGATTTTGCTATCGAAATTGTTATGAAATTGTCATCGATTTTGCTATCGATATTTTGTCGACTTTTTTACCGATTTTGCTATCGATTTTTTATCGATTTTGTTATAGATTATTTCTCGATTTTTTCATTGATTTTGTTATCGATGTTATTGATTTTGTTATCGATACTTTTGTCGATTTCGTTGTGGACACTTATCGATGCTCTAATCGATTTTTGTTATCGATTGTTTATCGATTTTTGTTATCGATTGTTTATCGATTTTGTTATCGATGTTTTTATTGATTTTGCTTTTTATCGATTTTCTAATCGAGTTTGCTATCGAAATTTTTATCGAGTTTGTCATCGATTTTGTTATCGATATTTTTTATCGGTTTTGTTATCAATATTTTGTTGGATGTTACTATCGATTTTGTTATTGATAGGGTATAAAGATAAAAACGAAGATAAAGGAAAGCAGAATAAAATAAATGTAATTAGAACGAAAAGGAGTAGAGGTGGGGATCTAGATAGAAAAAAGACAAAAAATATAACCTTATGTATTGCATATTGGTTATGAGACTAAATAGATATGTAACTTAAATTTCACTTCTCCAGTGAGGCCCAGGCGCACTTGCTTTTTTTTTAATCTATTTGATCGTTCTAGCCGTCAATTTGATGATATGGATCAAAAGACAGTCAGAATCGGGTCAGAAGCCAGCTGCTCATCAGGTAATAGAGACTTACTACAAGCCAATTGTAAAAGACAAAAAAAAACATTTCGTCGTTGAAAATACAAAAACGCAAAAATCAAGAAAATGCAAAACCTCGTATGTGAGGTTGCCCAAATATTAGAGGAGATTATAAAACTTGTCTTTTTTCAAAACGGTTCTCCCTAATTATCTCTTCTTATATCTACTTAAGTATCGATATTTTAGTATGAATGGATAAGCGCTTGATGCCAGCAGCTTCCGGTGAGCAAATATCTTTTTCAGCACAAATGTCAGTTACGAGGTTTTGCAGAACCAGAATATGCGGTTTTGTACTTTAAACGACGATTTGTATCTCTTCTGGACTTCTCACTGCTGAGACAGTGGCTCTTAACTTTTTTCTCGAGAACCTTCTATGATTATGTGCTCATTGAAATATTTTTGCGGAAGATGGAAGATTGAAATTGAAAGTTTTTTGGGAAAATTTTCTTTTTTAGAATCGTGCTGCAACTCTGAAACTATTATAAATAGAAAAAAACTCTACTCGCACAAGTTTCGAAAATTCTTCGTCCGCCCATAGTAAATACATGGAAATGAATAGTGAATAGAGAACCGGTTCGGGGAAAATGAAACTCATAATAATAGGCAATATATTTATTTGAATTAGAGTACCCTGTATTCACTTCATTCGTTTTCGATAGCAATTTACTTACTTACATACGTACACATCTAAATAAGAGGGTATGCGCATACACACAAGTATCTGTTCGCGCTACTTGTCCACTTAAATGCATCACTGGTTTCGCAATGCACCAAAGTATCGACTGCCTGCTGTTGCCAAATCAAAATTAGTTGCACGCATTATTGTTCCAATGCATTGCCGAAGATTACGCTCAATCCTTCTAATGATGCGGGTATTAATTAAAATACAACAACAACAGCAATGATTGCGGCAAACAACTTAGGGTGGCAACATGAGGCGCGTATGCCAAAAACTTAAAAGGCACCATGTGGTGTTTAATCTGCATACATAAATACATATACACGTACATACGTGTGTACACATGTAAGGCGTAGCCCAGGACTGAGTACAACCGACGAAATACTTGACGGTGGTACCGAGGGGTTCGGTACTTGGACAGTAGGAGGCTTAGTTCGGGTAAAAGTCCCAGCTTTCTAATTATTGTGTTTTTTTCTGAAAATTGAACTACAACATTTTTATAATATGTTTTTATCTGAATACTGAATATGTACTGCATGTGAAGAGGTTGTTATCGTCGTCGGGGCATATTATTCAAAGACAATCGTCAATTCTGGCAACAGTCTTGAAAGCTATTTAGCAATAAATTTTTTAAAAATTCAAGTAAATTAAAAAATATATACCTACATATATTTTTCTTTTTAAAACAATATACACTAATAAATAAAAGAAAATTAAAGCAGTGCTTGCATCGTGCAACTTTGCGTTCAACTCAACGCAGGGTTGCACAAAAAAAAAGTTGGCTTTAAAATCGCGTTTTGGGCTAATATTATTGTATGTTCTATTAGTATTAAATATTTATGGCCAAATAAAAACTAAAAATGGGAAGAAAACACCATCATTCTCAACTGTTTAAAATATGAGCAGAATTGGTATTACCAATCGCGAGAAAAAAATTCTCATAATTTCTAAATCTAAATAATTTCGAAAAATGTCAGTAGTTATAACTTCCAAAATAATTCGAATTTCGAAAAGTTTTGAAACTTGTATTTTTTGTATCATTGTGAAGCATAAACAAATAATGGCACAAAACAAAGCTGGACCTTTGAAAAAATTATGGTCCACTTCGCAAATTTTTACTCATATGTAAAATAAACCCGATTTAGTCGGGTTTTTCTTAATTCTAAAATGGGGAACCAGTTTTTTTTTCGAATAACTCGCAAATGGGTTTCGAAAAAGGATCATAATTGGACACCCTAATGCATGTATGCTCTAACGTATTTCTCAAAAATTTTCATGGAATTCATAAAAAATTTACATAGTTTTCTAAAACGTTTACCACATGAGTTCAGAACCTACTCTGACCTGAAAGCAAATTATTCAATTGCTTCAATTTTCACTTCGATGAGAGCTTGCTTATGTATGTCCAACTAGCAAATACCCGGCTTGCTTCACTGCGCCTTAAAGGTATTTTTGTATTGTTACTCCCTACCAAAGCTCTTAAGGCTTCATTAATAAAAAATGAAATAAGTTTGAAAGCTTTACAAAGAAAGATTTTTCAAAGAAATTTTGGATTTATAAAACATATGTACTAGATTTTTTTTAATAAGGGTGTTAGTAAACATATTTTGAAATGTATTTAATTCGTCGAATTTAATTTATAATCTTATCTCGTTTCTAAATATCGTGCACTTTCTTCAAAGGTGTATTAATTCGGTATTTATATCTTATTTTATCACTTTAACTGAAAAAAGTGTTTCAAATAGGTGGCAACCCGCTACAAAAATTTTTTCGGCCGTAAACTTTCTTAAACCTCTAAGTTGATATCCTTATTGTAATATTTTTTTATTTTATCAATTTAAAAATTTAATAAATTTAATAAGTCTCAAAAATATTTTTTGCAGATAACTTTCCTAAACCCTTTTTAGTTTAATACCCTTATTGCAATATTTAATGTATCTTATCAATTAAATAAAATTACAATTTTCAAAGAGGTGGCAGCCTTCCACAAAAATATTTTCGACTGTAAGCCTTCCTAGACCTCTTTCTTTTGACAGCCAAATTGCAATATTTACTTTATCTTATCAATTTACTTAAACTGCAATTTTCAAACAGGTGGCAACTCTTTAATTTCTATTTTTTCCTATATTTTAAGTTAGACCCTTATCAATGCAGCCCTCCGCATTTGATTCCACGCATTAGTTTTCGAGATGCGCTTACAAAAATCCAGACGGAGAAAAATTTTAAAAATTGTTGATTTGGCTTAATATTTATAATGTACAGAAAGCGACCTGTTACAACTTTATTATAATATATATTATATGTATGTACATATTATGTATAGATTCTGTGAAAACTTAAACTTCTCCTTTGAGGAGATTGGAAAAATTGTATGGCTCGCTTGCGGAGCCCATACATGTTTTTTCACGAGGTAGCCTAATTTACATTCATACAAATGTGCCTATGAAATGTACAAAATTGAAAAATGGAATTATGTATTAAGTACGCGTGTTAAGCACGCGGTTGCGCATGCGCGCTGACAGACAGACAACTCCACCTCTTCGTTTACTTAGCGGCTGCGTCAGAAGTGGAAAATGTGGTGACCGAAAAGCGTGACAAAATAAAAGCAAAAAAAAGAACAACACAAAATATGTAAATAATAATGAAGCGTGCTTCAGCGCGTTGCAGCGTGTAATTGTACATACTTATTTATGTATGTAGGTTTTTTCCCACTGTGCACCTGTGTGGCGGCATTTGTGTTGCCCGCCAATTTTCTTGTAACCTATATTTATGATACGTAAACACGTGTAAGGTGTTTTCTTTTTATGGATACATACATACATACATACAAATATATGTATATGCATACTTATATGCGCCCTCATAACTGTATTTACATTTGAATTATGCATATGATTGTATGTACATACATCGCTTTAAGTGTAGCTAATTACTGCTCGTGCTCAACTTTTGCAAGTGCACCCAGAAGTTTTGTGGTAACTAGTACAAAAAAGCAACAGCAACAACTTGCCACACATGACACTTTGGCATGTTATTAACTCCTTATGACGTTTGCGATAATGTTGCATGATAAGTTTTCGTTAGGCCACATTTTATCAACGAAATACCTACATATCTGGTTTAATCCGCAGGTGAGTTGCATGTCAAGCACAAGTGATAAGTGCTGTGCTTAATGTAAAGGTGATAATTTATATATATGTATAAGTAGAACTCTTGTGCAGAATATGGTCAGATGAACGCATGCCCGACGACTGGA
>NW_016177388.1:0-8534 GCF_001687245.7 Rhagoletis zephyria | reverse complement strand
AAATATTTGCCTTTACTGATTTCAGTTCTTCTGGTACTGAAATCCATGTACTTGTTATACCTTTTAGCAATAACCACTAATTTTTCTCTAATATCCACTCGCTTTGGTTGTCTGTTATTTATGTGTATACATGTATTGTTCTGTATTCTTCGTCATATAAGCTTAGTTTCTTTACAGATAATTATCACTAGTTTTTGCTGGAAACAGTTTCTCAAACCCAAAAGACTAGCAGCTTTCGTTCGTAAAATTTTTACTAGCTGAATATAACAGCTGTCAAAATGAATAAACACCTGTTGAAGCGCAAACAAGCGAGGTTAAGTTTGCTTTATTTGTTTCTTTCTCCAAATTTTTGGTATTTCTTAAATAAAAATTTGCGAATCATTAAATATTGATGAAATTGTAAAATGTATTTGTGAATAGTTTTTATATATAAAACGCGATTGAAAAATTACGTCATATATTTTCAAATGTCAAATACACCGATCAGGTAGTTACTTGCTATTTTCTGTTAGTTTCGTTTCTTAACTATTTCTTTATATCGCCCGTAATTCTATCAATGATCCCATTCCTCTTTTTCCTGATAATTATCGGCTAGAAAACTAAAGAAACAAAGCTAATGCTCGCTGCCAAATTTTTCACTAGCCCTGCCGGATAAACAATTTTTATTCACCTCATAGCTGTCAAAAATTTACTATCCAGAGTACTTTTCTATTAATTGGCACAGGCCCTAAATATGTAAAATTAGGGGTTGTCTGAAAACTCGCCGTAGAGGGACATTTTATTATTATCTCTCATTTAAAAAAGAAATACCTTAAAAATCGGTTCAGGTTTAGGCTTTCAAAATCTGTTTGTTCACGACCATGTTTTTTGCCCCACTGTCTGACGCCTGTAGCCATTGTTTGTCTCACCGTTAGGTTATCGCTGAACATTTTTTTATACTGACATTCCGAATTTTTGTATAATAAAACCGTCTCAAAGGTATTGCAGAAATGATTTTAATTTCACTATTGACTTTGTTTATCGTTACTCTTATGCCAGAAGCCTGAATGTGCAAATTTACCAAATTTTTAGTTATTGGGTAGACTTGACTAACCTTTGGAGGTTCTATTTTATACCAAAACCCAGAATACTATGCATAAACGGAAACCATATTGAATGCCAATTTGCGGTTCATAAATAAATGGAAAATTTAATCCTACTAAAATTTTAATTCTTCCCTAAATTCCTACCGCAACAAGAGCTTTCGAGTTAAAGCGAATTATAAACAAAGAACCAGCTTGAGGCTGTAGAAAATTCCCAAAAACGTGTCCATCGAACCATCAACCTAACATAGCAGAAATGTTGCTCATACGCACTGCAGTCCTATAGGCTATAGTAAGAAATTACACAAAAACCACAACTGTTATGTATTTATGCAGTTATTTATTTACTTTACCTTACACGTCAGTACGCATACATCCTAACATATGTATGCATGTATACGGAGAATTTTACTACGACAGTATGTAACTCTTACTGACATTTGAAAAACATAATTCTATGGAAATTTAATTAAACTTTAATTTCTGTAAATTTGTAATTGTAAGCAAAGCTAAATAGCTTTCAAATATATGGCATAATTTCTTTGCAGCGTACACAGTAGCAGAAACACGTTTTAAATATGCACTTATGTATTGCAAGTAATTTCCCTATGGATTTGAAAAGTTTCTAGTTTCATTCAAAATAAGGAATGTACTGGCTGAGAGATTTATGAGTTCGTAATTTTTCAGATTTCTTCATATCCTAAAATGCAGCTCAAATTTCTAGAATATTTGCCATTTTTGCAAACACACACTAAGTGTCAAAATTATAAACGTACCGCAATTTGGCAAGCTGTAAGAATTTATTTTTTTGTTATATAAAAATTAAAAAATATAGTTTTCTCTTTTAAGAATCCAAGCTTAATATTTTTTGCAATATTTAAGCAAAAAATTCAGCAAACTTTTGTGATAATTTCAAGCTCAGGTTTTTAGAAGGGTTTGAGTGCATTCGATTTTGTTTTAAGTAGCTAGAACTTTGACTTTTGGAAATATTTTTATTTATTTATTTTTTTGAAGGTGTTCCATATAAAAAAAATTAATCTTTTTCATGGAAGAAACTATATTTTTGTAAAAAAAGGAATTATAACTAAATAAACTAAATTGTTAAAACTTGTCGAAATGTGGTGCGTTTATAATTTTGACACGAGGTGTATATATGTAAATATCTATGGAGGTATAAATATGCAACCATAATGGTTGCCTAATGAGCAAACGATCATTGCAATGACAAATTCGGCAAATATTTTTGCATTTTGCAGAAAAACCACACAAAGGTATACCTAAAAAGAATGTAGTTTAAGGCTGGCCAAACCACACGTGCAGATGCATACTGGCATATCTACATATATATGTATTTATAAGTGGTTCAAAGGTATACAGTCGTATTAAATAAAGTGACAACGCCATATTAAATAAAATTTTCTGGAAGCATCTATAAGTATTCCAATAGAACATTTTAAATTCAAAATACTAAACTACACAAATTTGTACTTAATATTTATTTTACTTTTTGGATGTAATAAAATTCTTTTTTTTATTTTACTTGTGGCAAACATAAAATCTGGCTTTGAAGTTTTGTGAAATGCTCATCATTGATGGCAGGCGGTATACTATATATATATGTACATTTACACATACAAACAAATCTACATACACATACCTACATCCATTCGTTGCATTGTGCCATGCACTTTTCATTGCAATTCCCCAAAGCTGCTGTGCTCTAAATGGTTTCTGCAGCATTTTGAGCGATGGCGGGGAGCAGCAGAGTTAGGTCAGTGTAAGGCCAGCTGCAAAGCGACACACAAATTGTGTGGCCCCAAAACTCAGCAGCATCGATTGCTTTATTTATTTTTGTCTTTTGGTTTCTCATCTTTTATATAATTTTTTTTGTTCTTGTCGAACGGCCTTTGGTGCCATTTTTCAGTCGCTAGTGTGAGTTTTTCCAATCCTTTTTTTTTGGGAATATTTTGTTTATGGCTCAGCTATTTTTGCTTGCCATATACATACCTTAATTAATCTATTTGATGAGGAGTAAAAATGGAAAAATCGGTAAAAATGTAAAAAGGGATATTCTGGAATTAAAAGTGTGTGCATTCCGAATATCCACTGGATGTGGGAGCGGCAATTTTTCGCAAATTGGAATGGGAAATGGAAGGAAAAAGAGAACTACATACTTAGGTTTTTTTCTTTGCTAATTAAAATGAATATGTGAAGTGTTTTTCTTATTTGCATACCCGTAGTGCAAGTATTAAATCGTTCCTTCTTTGGTTAGTTTATGTTTATACTAAGGTATTTCTGCAGAGAAAATGAATCCTTTTAAATCTGTTTACGTATGTAGATAAAATTGTAATCCTCTTTAAAGTAGCATACAAGTTGCTGTTGCGTAAACTTATTTCAAGATAATGATTTGAAGGAATTTACGGCTGTGAAAGCTCTACAGCTAGGCGGAAAATTATTACATACTTTCCCCTCACTGGCTTCAAAACAACTACCTACTTCAATTTCTTTAATAAAAATGCTTAGTAAACTTCGGGCGTTTTGGAGCTATGTATGTAGCTATGTGGGTGGAAGCAATGCATTTTCCGTGTATGTGATCTGGTCAGCAGCGATCGTTGGATTGTCAAAAATGAGGTGTCAAATTAATGGGCTTGGCCTGTGAATGTGCGGAAGGGATTTATTTTTTGAAAAGGATTGCCAACCTTTAAAAAATTAAATTAAAATTATTTAATAAGTGAAATAAATTATTACAAAAAGGGTGCCACTGGTAGTGGGTTTTGAGAAGGCATTATTTCTAAACTTTATGTAAGAGGGTTGCCACCTGTTTGAAAATCGAATTCAACATGAATTAAGGGAAATCACATATGGTTGTCAGGCGAAAGCGGATTTTAAAGGCTTTTTTTAATATTTTGAAGAGAGTTGCCACCTATTTGAGAAAAAAGTGCAATTAAAAAAATTTATACACAATAATAAAATACGGGTGGCAAAAATAAGAGAGTTAAGAAAGACTTAGTTTGAACATTTTAAATGCGCTTGAGGTGTTTAAAGAGAGTTGCCACCTGTTTCAATTATTTATTATTTAAATAAATTATTAATGATGGATATTAATGGAAGTGAGTTTGAAAAGGCTTTATTTCTAAACGATATGTAGAAGGGTTACCAACTGTTTAAACAGTAAAATTCAAAATATTTCCTCATTTATTTCAAATATTTATGTCTCACAATCTCAAACGAAAGAGTTTTTAGAAGTTTTTAAGGTTGCAACATATTTTAAAAATTCAAATTTTGTTCAATTATATACATGTTTTTTTTTTAAGATCTTTGAAGAGAGTTTGACACCTGTTTTAAAAATAAGATTCGAATTAATGCATAAGGTAATTGAAGTACATACCAATGTATCACAATATAGGTGTCAAACGAAAGCGTTTCAGTTTGAATATATTTTCGAAGCAAATTGCCCTCTCTTTGAAAAGTCGAACATAAATAATATTACAGAAGTTATCCGAAATATTTCCATATTGACGACCAGAAAAAATTGTTTTAAAAAAACTTTAGTTTAAAGGTATTCTTGGTTAGGGCCGACATCCACTAAATATTGAATTGGTTTGATGCAAGAACAATTTTTCGTAATTTTTGAAAACTTCTCCTGCTATGTGCATTTTCCTGACCAGTGATTTAGCGTTTTAACGGCATACGGGTTTACTAATTTTTCATACATTCCAACCACGCCCAATGGCGCTTTAAGCATTTGAAACTTGAGGTCATGAAAAAAATGGGGTGAGCTAAAACTTCCTTGGGGTTTGGTCTCAATACGAGAAACATATTTCTTTAGTCTGCACTTACATTTTATGCGCACTCAAAGTTATGAAAAACATATTGCATCATTTTTTTTCTTTGAAAAATGTTTACTTTCTACCTAAATCACGCTGCCATTCAGAAGTGCTTATGTATTTATGCAATTAAGTGCTTAGCAAACTTACTTTGATTCGCAAATCCACTATGGCAAGTTATAAAAATGTGCAATAAACTGTTTTGCAACATAGTACATAAATTACATTTTCTCATTTCCTTGTAATTTCCCTGCTGTGTGCCAGCAGCCAACAACTTTGTGTGGAGAAAAAGAGCGTAAGAAATAAAAAAAAACAAGATTTAGAAATAAATAGTCGCAGTAGCAAGCGCATAGAAAACACACACACACAACGGCAACCAACATAAACTCTGCTAAGCTTAAAGTGGAATTAAAAGCGGCAAGCAGAATGCTTTGAAAGTCATACATACTAAGCCAAGCACTTCTCTTGCAGGAGAGCGAGCATTAAACAAAGGAAAGAAAAACCGTACATGAGCAAATAAGCAAAGTTCAAGCGAAAGTTCAACTGTTATGAAATAAGAAATTTGAGTAGAAAAAAAAAACGGAGACCAAAAACAAAAAATACAAACAAAGCGATAAAAAAGAAAACAAGCGAAACTGCCTTAAAATATGCAACAAACTTTTAGTTATTTAATGCTTACTAAGTAATCGTCATAGTTTAAGTACATATTCTATTAAAGTACAACAACAATGAGTGGCGTTGGAAAAAATGCCAGTTTTAATTACTTAGCCAAAAGGGGTCTAATATTGCAAATTTAACAAATGAAAGTGATAAATAAACAAAATAAAAATTTTTAGCAAAAAAGTTTCAAAGCACGCAAATCATTTCTATAAAAAGTGAAACCATAATATTAGCAAATAAATTTTTTAGTGAAAATGGTACAACAAAAAAACTAAAAATAATAACTAAATAGAGAGGAACAACAACTTTCATATTTCAGCTAAACATAATTTGAAGAAAGTGAAATCAAACGTAGACAAATAAAATTTATTTAAGCAAAAGCTCACAAAGTAACTAATAATTGATTTACACAAAATAGCCAAGCTTTTAATAAAAAAACTTAAAAAAAAAACAAAAGAAAATTAAGCAAGCCTGCGTTGGAGTGCAGTTTAACTACGTATTTTCCACTACTAACACAATATTTATAATACTCTGAAAACAAACACAATCAATATTTGCTCAATTAAACCTAGAAATAAATAAATAAATGAACACAACAACAAGTAGGCATAAAATAATCGAACGCTAAAATAAGCCACAAAAATATGTATTTAATTTATTTTAATGAAAGCACGCAAGAGTTTTACAAAAAAAAGCTGAGTAATAAAAATATTTATTTGAAAAAAAGACAAAACAAAAAAATATTAAATAAATATGAACAATGAGTTGAGCTGCAAACAATTTTCAATGAGTTCAATTAGCGGCTAAAAACTTTTTCAAGCATAATAATTTGTATGGAAAGCAATGCAAATCAAATGACAGAATCAGACAATAGCGCGAAAGCAATGCAATAAATTTGACAAAAAAAAAGTTGCAATAACGTCAGTGAAGTATGTATGTATGTATTTACTAATCTAAATACAAGCGCGTCTATGTATTTTAAAACCACTGAATTAAATAAATAACAAACAAACACTGCACGCTAAAATGGAAGTAGTGGTATTAAATTATTTTGAATAAAATTGAAAAAAAAACAATTTTTTTTAATCTTAAAAAAGAAACCAAATTATGAATGCAAATGAATTTTAGCAATGAAACAGCGGTGGCACAATTTCTTTCGTTGAACTAACTAGATAACAAAAGCGCAGACAAAAAATTAAAAAAAAACTGCGTAACATGATAAATAAAACGTAGGAAAAATAAAAATTAAGAAATAAAACATTAACAAAACATCTTAATTTTGTATATTAAAAACAAAATTCAAAGCAATACTTACCGATTGGAGCAACATTTTTATTATTCCACAAAAAATCCGCGTGAAAGTTATAATAAACGTAAAAATTAAAAAACGTCAAACGAAAATTCACAAAAAAATTTTTTGGCTGTCAAATCTACTCTACAGCACTTTTTACACAGCGCGCGCTTCACTCTACATACCACACCACCCTATTGTTAACACCATAAACACATCACCGCGCCCAGCCATTCGCCAAAAGTACGCACGCATCCGCCAATAACCATGCAAATTTTATGGCCTGTCAGTTTGCGTAAACAATGGCCGAAGTAAAAACACAGCAGCAACTAATAAACAAAAAAATAAAACCACGAAAACCTAGAAAAATTTGTAAATCCAATTTTCCGACAACTATAAACAATACAACAATAAAGGTTATTAAATACAACCATACAACAACAGCAGCAATAAAAAATAAAACATAAGATAAAAACCACAGCAATCATAAAAAAATTGCATTCTTCATTTGCGGCATCTCCGTAAAATGCCAATAGCCACCAAAATCGCCACAAAGCAGTATTCACAGTTGCAGCAACAACAACAAAATCAAACCGCCGTCATGGTGTTGACCGCATCTGATGACAACAATTCAACAACAACGCATGCGAGCAGCAGCCACAGCAGCACGACTACAACCACAGCAACAGCAACAACAGCTAATAATCCACATGCGCATGCCGCCACCGCCGCCGTCAATCTGAACAACAGCAGCGCTGCCAACTTTAGTGGCGGCATCTTATCATTTCCGCCACTACAACCGCCACCACCTCCACCGCCCGCTTTGAGCAGCGGCAATCTGAGCATACTGAATGGTAGCATTGGCATTGCCAGCGCTCATGCCCATCCGTCGTCGCACACGTACGGCCATGCACCGAGCGCTGTCATGACCAGTGCCACCGCTGCCGCTTTTGCCGCGCACGCCAACATCAACGCTGCCATGAGCAGCAGCAGCAGCAGCACCGCCGCCGCCAACAACTATAATATGCCGACGTACGCTAATATAACAGTAATACCTTCGAATGTTGCCGCCGCCACCGCCGCCGCCGTCTCCAACGTCCAGGCAGCAAATGCTGCCAACGCCAATGCGCCCATCGCCGTTTTTATGGGCAGCGGGCTGGCAGGTGGTGCAGCAACAGCAACGAGTGCTGGTAGAGGTGGTGGCGGTGCAATTGGTGTGGGGGCCAATACCAATGACAACAACAACAATATGGATAATACAAGCGAAGAATCGAATGCAGTGACAATTTACAGGTAAACGGTGAAGTACGGCACGTACACAAGCGCACACAAGCGCACACGCACACACTGTATTGCTGTATTGCGCAATACAATGCATTCAACTGCATATAGTAGTAAAAGCCACAGTTATTTCAGGCAACAAATTATTTTCATTGTTGCCCGCAATTCAATTGCGCTACACTTGTGATGACGTCGTTAAAGTCGTTGCTTAACCAGTTCAATGCAATTTGAAAAGTTATCTGTTTCTTATCTCTCAATATCCTTTCGGTTGTATTGCTTGCTGAAGCAATCGATTAATTGCAGTCGTGCATACGAAATGCTATAGCTTGAGACAATTTTAATGGTTGAAACCAGGGTTCGGAAATATTCACTCACCTTCGTACGCGAACGCGA
>NW_016177387.1:0-8534 GCF_001687245.7 Rhagoletis zephyria | reverse complement strand
TTTGTGCAAAACTTTTCACATTTTAACGAGAAACGACAAGACCATTAAATGCAAACTGCTTACTCATGAAGTTTTATTTGCGAGGGCAAATAACTCACCCACTCGCTGTCGCCATCGTCGTCGTCAACGTCGTTCACTAACACATTCATGCTCTAATAAACTTGCTAATCACTTTATTTGCGTTCGAACACATGCGTTAGTATGCTTCTTGCAGCAAAGGATGTGCAAAAGTTTGACGCTCATATTGACACTCTAGCACACACACACACACACACACACCCACTATTTGCGCACTCAAAGCCTCAGTTGGTCGTCCGCACGCACACATGTGTGCTTAAAAGAATTGGCAAATAGACAAATGGTCACAGCAGGGCACTAATATTGGTCCTCTTTGGTTTGGTGTGGTCAAACACGAGTAGAAAGAGCTACGAAAATATGTCCACTTTACATATTCATATTTACTTTTGAACCCATACACATATAGTGTATGTATGTATGCATGCATGTTAGTTGGGCGAAGGTTGTGAAAATGCATAATCTGCAGAAAATTTACACAAATACTTTGCAAGAGGCCAAAGGGCAGCAGTGATGTTCTTCTCGGACAACCAAGCCACGTTTGTTCGCTATACGGCTCTAAGCAAAGCATCGAAAAGGGATAAAAATAAGGCAGGCAAACAGGCGATTTGCCATTATTCGTAGAGGAAACGGACGTAGAAGTAATGCAATATTTGTTTGCAGTTTTACTGTTGAGCTTTGGGGAAATATTTTACTTGATATTTTTGTAAGTTTGTTTTAGAATTTGCAAATTTTTATAGCCGTAATGGGTCGATAAACAAATCTCGGAAAATAGAATATTGCATAAATTAGTGTGTTAAAAGGCATTGATTAAGGACACATGCGCACCAGAGAGAGTAAGAAGGCGGTTGGAATTAATAAAAATATAAACTGGTGCGGGTGAATACAAATTTGTTGATAATTGGAAACTTTCATGTACAAATGTATGAATTGCGGTAAGAACAACTTTTTAAGAGCTATTAACTTTTTACAGGGCTATCACAATAATCACTATTGATTGCAATATTTGGTTCAGTGTCAAGAAATCGAGTATCTTAGATATTTGCTGCATATATACAAGGCGCTTTAATGTGTCCTTATGTAAAAAATGTTGCTGCTTTCAAGGCGGGTTGGACCTACAATATACTTATGAAAAAATTACGCTCCGCTATTGAATTTTGGTAAATATAAGAAATTCTTTGCATTGTTCAAGGCATATTTGAAACTTGGAGATGTGCAAGAGCTACGTACTGCTAATCTATTTTAATTGAGCTACAAAATGATAATCAAAAAACCATAAAAATAGGAAGTTCGATGCTTGCTTTAAGGCACTTCTTACGATTCCCGGGCCTTTTACAAACGTGAGCCTCGAAAGTTTTTGAAAAAATATCCTCTTTCAAATTTAAAAGCCTACCACAAGGCGTTTTGACGGGTTCACTATACTAGCTCTAGCTGTGAAAACGAAAATACATTCAGTATTTAGAAAATTTACATAGAATATGGTGCATAATGTACTGCATACTTAAAGGCGCTTAGATACTTACAATGCCCGAATTCAGCGTTTGTTTACAATATATTCAGTAATTAATAAAATGTGGGTATACTTCGTGTCAACTGCCGTACTTGAATTAAGAATTAGCTTTCAAAAAATATCCTTTGCATGCTTTAAGGCGCTTTGACAGTATAAAAGTGTATATGTCTGAACTTAATTGGTTAGAGGGTATGACAAATTTATCTCTACATAGTTGTAACTTCAATTTTTCAGAAAAATTTGAGAATTTCATAAACTTCAAAAAAATGTTTATGCATATTGGCAGGCGCAATGCAGTTTCAGAGTATTTAGCATTTGAGACTTCATGACTGATGAGGACAAAATTGGGTACCAACGCCTTAGTCAGCATTTCAGCGCTAGACAGCAAGAAACTTTTTTTGTAATGGCAGTCCTGTTGAATACAAAATAGTGACAATTCAAATAAAAGCAACAATAAAACGTTATTGCTGAAAAAATTACGCCGAATTAAAAAAAAAACCACAAAATTTATTACGAATAAAATTATATGCGCTTACATCAAATATATTACAATTTACTGCATACTTCTAGGCGCCACGCATACTTTTTGTACTCCTACGCGCTTACTAAGAAAGTAATAAAGCAATAAACTTTACAATTACATTGCTTTCTTCGAACGCAATTGACACATTATTCAAGTAACGTCACAACACAGCGCAACTAACTAGTAAATTATCGAAATAACATTAGCCAGCATCACGCCAAGTGATTGCATGCTTATTGGCGCTGCTGTCTCAGTAAATTTTCATGCGTTTTTCGCTGACAGCACATACTATGTATGCATGTAAGCATGCTCGGCTGCCTGCGCACATAAATCAAAATGAGACTATTAAGTGAGGGCAAAACGCAAATTTACTTCATAACGAGAGTTTGCAAATACTTTTTCTTCGCCATTACGCCCACACTTTAACTTTGCGTACACTCCATGAGCGGCAGGAGATGCCGCTGGGGTTGTTAAAAAATGTATGTATATTTAAATTTTCATTACAGCTGTGGAGTGAGCGTTTAGCTGCCCACAGCTTTATTACATGCTTTAGATTGTCTTGTACCGCTATTTACGTTTGGCAGCGAGCTAATTTTGACAGATTTACTTTCTTTCACAGCGCATAAATCATTGCTTACTTTCTTGCTACGCAAAAGTGCAGTCATGCCTGTCACCCAAGTAGAGGTTGGCTTTCTTCAAAGACAAATTCCTTTGCCTTTCTGATTTCCTTTTTTCCCTCTCCAGAGTTTTAGTTGGCTTTTATTGCAAAACTGCTATCGATGATGATTACATTTTGGCATATTTCCTGCGTAGTGGGACGCAGTTTCAGTTCAATTCGCTTTCAAATTACGCGTGAAGGCGCGCAAAACATTCTTTAGAAAAATTTCCAAGCAATGCAATAAACTTTTTGGTTGTTGTGAAGCTCCAAATATCATTTCGCTGGCGGCTAGCCGTCGTCTTCAAATTAGCGTGCTTTTTTGTAGAGAAATATATTTTTATTGAGTACCCTTTTTCGCTCCCTTTTTCGTTTTTTATTTTCAACCCAAGCAGCGATAATGGTATGCCCTAACATTTCCGTTAGTCATTAACGTCAAAGCCATTATTTTTACTGTTGTCATCGACAACAACGACGCGGCGAACACCAAGAAAATTGAAATCATCTTGGAAATTGGAAGCTCAAACTCAGACGTTCACTTGGCAATACGCGCTTTCCTTCTTCTATAGGTATATAAAGTCAGCGTCGAAAATATGAATATCCTAACGTTTTGATGATTTTATTCATTTTATTTTCCACACCAAATTTTTCTTTTTTTTTTGTTTTGAACATAGTTCATTCAACAGAAAAAACCAGAAGAATCCAATAATTCAATTTAATATAGAACTCGGGAAAATTCAAGAAATACCAAGAAATTTTCATAAAAATTTTCCAATTTTCAATTCGATTTTTAAGAAAATGTTGGTCATGCAGTTTTGTAGCCCAATAAATTTGTATGCAATAAGGTGCGAGTTTCAAGTCTCTAACACGCAACACCCTCTGGTTTTTGCTCTTGAATTAATTATATTTTTATAAGAAAACTAGCCTACCCCGGTGTGCTTCTCTACACCAAATATTGAAAAATGAATGAAAAATCCTGGAATTTTTCTATATGAAAATTTATCATTTGTTTTATTTCAAAATTTTTGATTCTTTATTTTAAATCTTAATCCAACACATTTGGATATACAACATTTTTTGTTTTTCCGTTTTTTTTTATGAATAAATAAACAATTTGAAATGCCAACTCTTGAACAGGCCATTTATAGCTACAAATTCCAGGAATCTACCACAAATATTTCTAGAGATATACCAGATGAAAATTTTTGTTAGTATGGGTGGTGCCACGCCCTTTTCCGAATTCGGGGAAACTTAACACAAACCATCTGCATAATAGCCCGACTATGCCGTATGAATTTGGTTGAAATTTTTCACTTATTTTCTATATATAAGATGGGAGGTGCCATGCCCTCTTTTCCAATACTGCCCATTTTTCTCCATGAGTATGGAATTATTTGATATACCTCTATACAAATTTCCAGTACTTTACCACAAATATTTCAAGAGATATACAACATAAAAATTTCAGTTAGTACGGGAGGTGCCACACCCCCTCTTACGAATTCGGGTAAACTGCATATAAACCATCTGCATGATAGCCTGAATATGCCGTTTAAATTTGGTTGAATTCGGAGAAACCATTCTCAAGTTATAAGCTCACACCAAAAACGTGTACTTATTTTTATACATAAGATACATGTGCCACGCCCCTTTTTCCAAATTTGGGCAAACTCCACATAAAATATCTGCATACTGTCCCGAATATGCTACTAAAATTTGGTTGAATTCGGTGAAGCCGTTCTCAAGTTATAAGCTAACTCACTAATTTTTATATATAAAATAGAGGCGCCACGCCCCCTTTTCCGAATTCAAGCAAACTTCACACAAACCATCTGCATGATACCCCGAATATGCCGCATAATTTTGGTTGGATTCGGTGAAGCCGTTCTCAAGTTATATGGTGACACCAAAAACGCTAACTTATTTTCATATTTTAGTTAGTATGGGAGGTGCTACGCCCCCTTTTCCGAATTTGGGCAAACCATCTGCATGATAGATCGAATATGCCACATAAATTTGGTTGAATTCGGTGAAGCCGTTCTCAAGTTATGAGGTCACACCAAAAAGGTGCACTTATTTTTATATATAAGATAAGAAAAATTTTGTATTGAAAATGTAAATAAATTAAATCCTTAAAACGTCAGGGCATTCATATTTTTGATGCTGACTGTATGTGTTGTGTGTAGGTGAGTGTAACAGCGTTCGCCGACATGCTAAGCATATCTATTTAAAAATTTGACACAAATACAGTTATAGATTTTCGTTACATGCCGAAAATGAAGATGCAGATGATAAAATTGGCATAAAATGGTGTCAACTCTTCGTTTGGTGGACTACCGAAGAAAGAAGTGAAGATAAACGGTAAGTTAGCGAAGAAGTAAGAAATATGCAGCACAAAGCTGTAAAAATGTGTCTGTCTTTTATTGTCATTTCGATTGCGCTTGTTGTTGCTATAGTATGCACGACTGCGCAGCACTGCAGCGGAAATGGTGCCATTAAGGAATAAGGAAAGCCGTTCTAAGAGCGCGCGCTCACACACACCCAAAATTTTCTTCTCGTACGAAGTTCTCAAGCAAAAGGAGTTCAAATTCAGCATTAAACTTTTCGACAAGTTGACAAAACAATCAACAAAAACAAGCAGAACAAAAAAAGAAGAAAAAAGTATTTCTTAGCATACTTAGCGGGCGTTGGCAGCACAAATTGCTGGAGCGCCTTAAAGTATGCAGCTGCTGAAGCCAACGGCCGATCAGCTACGCTAGACGAAGAAACTGTCGCGCTTATAGCTACGTTCTACGTGCCTTACTTCATAACACGAATATTTGTATTATTTTCATTATTTATTTTTATTTTTTTGATTGTGGAATAAAACAAAATCGATTCAAAAATGTTGCCTGAGCAAATAAAAATGCGTTGAGAGAAAAAACATTTGACATGCCATACCGGAATTCGTTAATAAAATTTTATTGAAATTGTAGACAAGTGAAAATATTGTCGGCGAAAACGATTGTCAGAGACCGGCGGCTGGCGGCGCAGAAATACAAAAAAAAAGAAAGACAAATAAAGCAGTAGTATTCAACGCAGGCAAAAAAAACAGGAATTGAATTGGAAAACCTTGTTTGTTGAAAAGCAGCTACGTAAACAGAAAAGTTTTTTCACCTCCTTTTCTTACAGCAAAGTAAATGAAATGCGAATCGAAGAAAAACGTGCGGCGCCGCCTCCTAAAGGTATGCCAAGAATTCGTAGGTTTCAGCTTTATTTCGATTCCTTTTTTTTGGATTCTTGCCCTCCTACCATCGCGCGCCCACCACCACTCGGACAATGTGCATGCTTTGAAGACATTTCCACAAAAAAAATGAAAGATATTTGAGCAAGAAGGTAAGCGAGAAAATCGTTGAGCGAATCGCAAGCGCTGATGGCAAAAAAAACCTACGCAAACAAAATCGATGTGGGCGCTGGAGGGGTTTAAAAGAGAAAAGCTTCGAAATGTAGTAGTGAGTGACCGAGTAAATTGTGATGGCAATCCTCATACTAGTTAGTCTATTGACACACGGCTCCGGGTGGTATGAGCAGATTGCGCTGGCTTCTTGTGTGATTGTCATCATTGGCACGCAACGGTGACACGAGCGACAACGCCGCGTTATGGGAATGCCGAAATGCAGAAACGACGGGCTGTGGGTGATGTCATGGGCGGTGGCAATAAAGAGTTTTGAAAAGGTAACAAAAAGAGACAAAGTATGTGTGTGTGAGTAAACTAGAATAGCGGCAAGATAAAAAAGTTTCCTGCGCGGACAATTGAATGTCATTTCGCGTTGAAAGTGTAAGAAATGTGCTGAGTGTTGCGGAGAGTTTGCTGTTAAAATATTATTCAAGCGGGCAGCTAAAAAGTTATGAGCAGCAGTTGAATTGAATATTTAAGTACTAGAGAATTTTGAGAAAAGGAACGTGACGCTTTAAATTGGGCAAACAGTAGTTAAAGATGAAGGCTTCTATTTAATTATGACTTTCGGATTTGAAATTTACGGAGGCACGAAATCTATTATTGAAAGTATCTTTCCAGGAACTAAGATGAAAATTCGAGAGTTTAGAAATCTGTGGGAAAACGTTTATTATGAACGAATTAAGAATTTGAAAAATTACATGGAAGATACATATAAGTACATATGTAGTTATAGTTGAGCTCACCAGATGGCACTGCAAGCAGTATATAACAGCTCTATTTTCAAACAAAACTGTTTTCGCGTTTATAAAGCTAAATTTTGTGGCCTTTATCAATGAAAAAATTTAAATATTAGCTAAGTCTTGAGACTTCAGAAAACGCAAAGTATATATCATTAAAACCTCACCAGCGCCATCTATGACCAAACATCATTTATGTCTCAAATAGCACTAGCGACATCTACAGATCAATAGTAGATCTCAGTATGAATCCATTATTCTGCTCTTAGTTTGAGTCAAAGCGATAACTAAGACCAAAAGTGGGATTCTGAAAATCGCTTTGCTTAATTTTCATAGCCAAAATTCTCTAAATGAAATACAGTAGGGTCTAAAAGTATACAACATGAAAAAGTAACAATGCAAGGCGTAATCAGCCAGTATGAGTACTTCTTTCGGAAGTACAGTAGATCCTTTTCCGCTCTTGTATTTCGTACTTCGAAGTACAGTCAAGTGTACTCCTTTGTGATATTTTGTACTTCAAGTCTTATAGAAGATATTCGTATGGCCTGGGCGATAAATTCGTTCAAACCCTTCAAGTCGCCGGGGATCGATAGCATCATACCCGCGCACCTGCAAAGGGCTCTGGAGGTGTCGCACAATTGGTTGGCTCCGATTTATGCGAGCTGCGTGAGTACCGGGTACATTCCGAAGGCTTGGAGTGTAGTCAGTGTAGCGCTCATCCCGTAGGCCCGAAAAGGCTCTCACGTTTTTCCTAGAGATTTTAGACCTTTCAGTCTGAATTCATCTTTTCTAAAAACGCCAGAGACTGATAGAACTGTGTGTAGGAAGAGCGAAACTTCGTGACTGTCCTGCTTTCCTGCTTATTGAAAAGTGGTTAGAAGAAGCCTTCACGCATAAAGATTATGCAGTAGCCGCCTTTCTTGATATCGAGGGGCTTTCAACAATGTCACCCCACAGGAAATATTCAAGTATGGTGTCCTCTCACTCCTGCCGTGGATTGCGGATGTAAATGACATGAACTGGAAAAAGTACATTGTCGGGTGACCGCCTATGTACATGATGTTGAGCTTTTTGTTAAAGGACGATTTGTAGACACCCTCTTTGATCTGACTCAAGATTACCTGAACTAGGTAACTAGTTGGGCGATCAACGGCGATACAGAACTGGTCTTGTTTGACAGGAAGTACAAGATACCTACTGTGGCTCTTCCCTCGAGTGGGGGTGTTCATCTGCGGCTCTCAGACAGGGTCAGGTACTTAGGCTTGATCCTGGATAGTAGACTCTCGTGGAAGCCTAACACTGTGGAAAGGGTAAGGAAGGGTAAGAAAGATATCGGTAAAAGGTGACGTCTCTCGCCTACAATAATTCATTAGCTCTATGAATCCAGATTTACGCCTATCTTGTTTCCTAGTAGAACTCGCTAGAAGAGGCTAAACTGGTAGAACAATTGGGGCGTTTACAGCGGATCGTCCTTATCGGAATTAGTAGAGCATTAGCACGATTGAGAGAATACAAAGGTTGCGCCGATCTCGGACCGCTATTCCTCTCTTAACGAATTTGACAGAATCGTTGTTTGCATGACGTCACACTGGTGC
>NW_016177386.1:0-8535 GCF_001687245.7 Rhagoletis zephyria | reverse complement strand
AAACCGTAACAATTACACCTAAAAATTTTAAACTTATTAAAAATTTTTAGAAAAATTTCAGGTATGCAGTTTTATAGCCCATTAAAGTGTAGTGGGTTAAAGTGCAAATATCAAGCCGCTACAAAATCACGTTGATTTTTTTAATACTTTTTTTTGCTGACGTCAAAATGACACTGAAGATGGCACAACGCCGAAACCGGTTTGTCTCCAAACCAAATTTGACAAGGGATGACGGAAAATCGTTCCACAATACATCATACTCCTACCCTGTCGGAAACACAAACAACCACAAAGAACCAAAAAAATCTTTTCTTAATCCTCTTTTGGGTTTTCTTGATTACTAGCTGCTCTCCATTCGGACCTCTGTGGAACTCGCTGAGAACGCCAGGAACTTTTGTTCGCTTTCCCATATCCGATGCAAGCAACCAGATATCAGCTTCAAATTATCGCATTGTGTCCAGTATGCCTTTGCGATTGGGCATTCCGCTGACACTTCCTCCTTTTCACTATTTTCCTGTATCGCTGAACAGCCTCCCTCATCACTGTCAATGTCTGCCCAACTAACCGCTTCTGCACTTGGTGGAGTCTGCTGGGTTTCTTCTTAGAGCAACCGTTTGCAGCAATACTGGTTATCGTAATCAACCCTAAATGGCACTTCCCTGTAGTGATATCAGGATCCTTCTCTCCAGGTCGATCTTCATGTCTTGCCCGAGTAGGAAATCCACACCAATGATGACTTCATAGACAATGTCTGCCACTATAAACTTGCGGTACGAGGCCACATTTCCGATTATTACCACGCAGGGTACTTTTCCTAATATTTCGGTGCGTTCACCAGTTGCAGTCTGGAACTTCGCTCGAGGTAATGGTTTCACATGCCAAGTGACCAATTAAGGTCGAATAATGGAATCCACTATCAGCACGTGCTCTTGCCCATTCGCACATTCACCATTGGTGAGGTTGCTCGTTTTCCTTCCAACTTGTTAGACGAAGATTATGGGGAATTCAATGGCGGACTCCAGCGCGCGCCCTTTTGCTGTCTAGACTGACTGAAGTTTTGTTCATCTTCTTCAACCCTGCGTTTGCGTGCTGCTGAATTGTTGTACCTGTGGGAACCTGTCGTACATTCGCGGGAAAAGTGACCTGGTTTCCCGCAAATAAAGCATTTTCCAGCCCCCCAACTTCATTGGAAGCGATTTGTTGAAAGGCCGCTCACATTAGGTGATTTTTGCTTTCAATTGAAAGTTGCCAGTAAAATTGCCGCATATAAGCACCCTATAGGTTGGAAATATAATCGGCGCAACTATTTCATTTTGTATGTTTACAGTTATCAGCTGTTCATTTGGCGCTTTATGTATCATCCCGTTTCTAAGATGTAACTATTGTAACGCGCAAATTGTAGATGAAGAGATGATTTGTTGAAGTTGTTCACTCTTTCCTGGTTATGTTGTTGTTGTTGCAGCGGCTACAACAACCCCGCCCAGGTTCGTTTCCACGACAGTCGGGTCTACGTAACCGGAACGACCCAGATAGATATATATCTGGCCAAGGACTGCCACCACTCCAGCAACACTCCCCAAAATCTCTTCGGGGAATTTGTATGCTGTTACAACAACAACAACCCCGCCCAGGTTAATATCTCAGTCGTTGTCAAGTTCCACTAACGGTAGCCCTAAGAAGCGTGCATACTTGCATGAAAAATTGTAACCTGTGTAAGTTAATAAAATTAATTCAAATATGAAAAGTTATAAGTACACTTATGATTTGATAAATTTTCTTAATACANAACAACAACCCCGCCCAGGTTAATATCTCAGTCGTTGTCAAGTTCCACTAACGGTAGCCCTAAGAAGCGTGCAGCCTCAGAGCGAAGTTGGGCTATTGTGGTTCTAGTCTCCCGAGGCAGATGAAGCTCCGTCTCGTCAATGACCTGGGTATCAGGTTAACTGTGTGTGTGTATCGTATTGTTGTAAACTGAATAAAAAATATAACAACCAAATAAGTGTACGAAACTCAAGTCGTTCCCACGACAGTCGGGTCTACGTAACCGGAACGACCCAGATAGATATATATCTGGCCAAGGACTGCCACCACTCCAGCAACACTCCCCAAAATCTCTTTGGGGAATTTGTATGATGTTACAACAACAACAACGAAACTCAAGTCCTTATTTTTAACAAATCTTACGTAAAATATACATATTTATAGAAATAAAAATTTCATTTCATTTTCCTTCCCTTAAAACACTGTTATCACTTTAACAACGCTATATTTTATTATGCTACACAACAATTTAGTTTACCTTCAGCCACTTTCCATTTATGTATGTTGCATGATTGTATTTGTTATGCATCTGGCTTTTGCTGTTGCGGCGCTGCGCGCTGTATTTCAGCCACAAATCACTCCAGTGACACGATAAATCCGCAGCACAAAAACGATTAATGTCCAAAGAATGTACCATGGATTTGCGATATAAATCAGTAAATCTCTTTAATTAAAAGTTTACGCGAAAACTACTTGCAAAATTATTGCTACTACGAATTTTTGCGTGACATACGTAAGTAGTACGTACAATTTACGTGCGAGTGTAAGTAATCTCATGTGTCTTCAAAATTGCTTTCTTGGTTTCATTCTCATTCAGCAGCTTTTAATATTCAGATTCACATGAAGCATTCTTACTTTTCTACTCTTACCAAAAAAATAATAACCTCAAGCTGATATTTGGCTACATACATAGGTCTCATTTAAGACCATTTTTACAGTGCGAGTTAACACTTGTTTGGCAACTAACTTCAAATTTTTGTACTGGGAGTCGAGACTGTGTGATTAAGCCATACTGTTAAAACGGCCTTAATCAGCTCTCAATAACTTAATTTTAAAACAGTAGAATGTAGTCTAAGATTTAATTCAATCCACATGTCAAGTCTTAATTAGTTACTTAAGTGTAATTGTATTCATATTATAATAATGCTTACGACTTACATATGTATGAGTATGAGTGAGGAAAGAGTAAAAATTACTTGGCTAAATCCGATGTTCAGCTTTCGATGACACACAAGACATTAATGCCGCTTTTACCAAGATTGACACCTTCCAACGCACCTTCCTGATGGGTCTTCATGTAGATTAAAAATTGTATGATCACATAGAAGAGATTATTACGATCGTAGGCGCATGTATGAATTTCTTTATCACTTATGAAATTAAAACGTGGCTTCTGCGGGTTCGTACATAGTATAGCGCAGTGTGCTTTATTTTGAACAAGCGCTACCGTTTCCTTGGCAGAACGTTTCTCCTTGCCTATTATCACATAACGACTGAAGAAGGGGCGACCACCACCTTGTGGCAGAGGCATTAGTTGACTATCCATGTAAACGCAAAATAGGTGAAACAATATCTGAAAAAAACAGTAAATGTATATTATTACAGTGCACTTTGGTTAATAATGGTGGTGGGCTTACAGCCGAATCAGTGGGTAGATGCTCATCCCATTTTAGACCATGGTAAGCTGCACCTGAGTTCCAACGGTAGTCAGCTATGCAAGAGCCTTCTGCCAAATCTATATAAAAAATTCATTCAACTAGTAATTAAGATGTTTGAAAGTTTTGTTTTGAATGCACCTTTAATCCGCTGTACTAGATACTCTTGATTACTAGACATTTCCAAAAATGGCAGAATCAATGGCAACATTGGCATGTACTGATTAACAAATTGTTGGTTTTCAACAGTTTTCTTTAGGCGCTCCAGTCCAATGCCACCCATACGCATATCAGCGAATCCACGATTCTTAAATGACTCATCTATGTTTTTAATTTCTTTAGCTAAACGCTCCAGAATGGTTGCAGACATCCACTGAATAAAAGAGAAAATAATTCATCAACACATTTTTGTAATATGCAACCTTATTATTAAATATGTGAGTTCCTGAAGTGACAATCACGCTGTAAGCTATGCCAAGGCACAACTCTAACTCACCCTTCTCAAGTTGGCCACATATTGCGATAGTTTTTCAGATGAAATACGTCTTATAATCTCCGAATTGCTATCCATAAATTTCAGGCCACCATCTTCGCTTGCTGATTGTTTACTGGGTATGGAAGGTGCTACAAGTATAATTATTCTTTAAAAATTTATACATACAAAGTTTAATTTTGCTTACTTGTCATTGGAGCCAGTTGATAAATGGAAGTTTTTAGCATGTTTGCTGCTGTATTGCAATAGTTCCAGAATGAATTCACTGAACCTGTATTATAGTGATGGCTCACATCGGCTGTGTCGTTCATGCTTTGCTCATGCATAGAAAATTCTCTACACAATGAAAGGAAGTTGGTAACTAAGTAGGCGATATTCAAAGTAGATAAAATATTACTTGCCCACTTAACTTACTTTAGATATTGTTTTAGGGTCTCTTTATCGGTTATCAGCTCCTCACGCCTGTATTTAGGATAAGATTCGATCATGGGATTGGTATTGTTTAAACCACCAGTATTTGCTGGAAGCGTCAGTGATCTGTTGCCCATAGAAGAATTCCAGGACGCATTATGCGGTGCCGTTTGTTGCTGCGGGCTAAAGCTGGTACGTGGCGGCGTAGTGCGGCTGTAACTCCAGTTGTGAGACATTGCAGCGCGAGCTATACAAGCATGAAATCATTAATAAATAACAAATAAACATAAAAAATCTATTTATTTACAGTCGTTAAACGATGAATGCCAGCTTAGAAGAGTGTTGTTGATTTGACTAGGCGCCAAATCATCGCATGATTGCTTTTTTCTTTGCGCTGGTGGTGTAACAACAAATGAGGAATCTGCAAGCCAAATAGATTGCAATATATGTATGCATATGTACATATTTTTCTCGATAAATGCCTCGCTACTTACCACACTCATCAAACTTGAGCAAGTTTTTCTGTTCCTTTGTACCCAATATAGGATTTGTATGGAATAGGTAGAGAAAGTACTTTAAGAAGCATGAAAATGCTCCAAGTCCCGATAGCGCAGCCGCCAAATATTCTGCATAGTACCATTTGGAGTACGCATATGGACACTGATTAGATATGTCGAAAAGCAGTATCGCTAGCAACACTACATTCAGAGAACCCCAACGCAGACAATCTTTGGCGCGTTTTGCACGCAGATGCAAATCCAGGCCGCGTTCCACCAATCTGTTCGGCGAGCCGCTGGTATGAAAGTTTCGTTTAATTCAAGGCAACTAAATATAGTCCAAAGAAGCTCACCAATATTTTTGTAAACACTGCATTGCTTACGTGTAATTAATACGTTAATAATTAGTAATTTAAAACAGCACGTATAATAAACAACTACTTTTGCCAAAGAACGACCAACTATACACAAATTTTGCGCGTTTAATCTCAGCTGTTTTTCGCTATGCCGCTTTTAAGGTTATTGAAGTGTCATCTATAAGTTCCACAAAATCCACACGCCGCTGGCGCCATCTGTTGGTTACAGTCGCTGACCAAATGCAACTATTTTTAAGACAAATTTTATTTTTTAAAGAAATTAAAATAGCCAAAAGCAAGCAATCAAACTTTTATGAAAGAGAATGAATCCCAATTTAATTTGCTAAACAACAGTATTTGCGGTCACCTTCCCACAATTTCCTTTCCGACAGTCAGAAAGAACTAAATTTTGGTTCTAATTCTTTAATCCACCACTGTATAATATTAAAAAAAATCCGATGCAAACCTGTAATGTGGGTTCCTTCCTCTGACAAAATGCTAGTTTCGCGGCAATTTCCGTGTCCGTCGGTAGTACTGCAAAGTTTCAAGTGAAAAAGTGAAATTATATTAAAATAAGTTAAAGAAAAAGAAGGATAACCATCTTAATGTGAATATGTGTTCAACAAAATTAGCTAAAATGTATGTCTGGCAGTTTTTTATTGGTTTTAATATAGAAAGAGGGCGCTGCCGAGTCGCGGGCAGGACGTGCCATAGAAAAATGCCACAAAGTGTCAAGTGAAAAATGCAATTCGATTAAAATAAGTTAGTGAAAAAAAGTTATTCATCTTAATGTGAATACAGTGAATATGTGTTCTTCAAAATTAGCTAAAATGTATGTCTGGAAGTATTTCATTGGTTTTAATATAGAAAAAGGACGCCACCCGCAGTGTCGAGTCGCGGGCAGGACGTGCCATGGAAAAATGCTAATCGGTAGCACCACAAAGTGTCAAGTGATAAATGCAATTCGATTAAAATAAGTTAGTGAGAAAAAGTTATTGATCTTAATTTGAATGCAGTGATTACAAAATTAGCTAAAATGTATGCCTGCAAGTATTTTATTGGTTTTAATGTAGAACAAGGACGCTACTCGAAGTGGCAGGTAATATTTCTGCGTGTATACTTGTATGTAAGTTGCACATAACCATAATAAAAGCAATCGCTTCGTTAAAGTAAGAGGAGTAGCAGCAAGTTTAGATGCACTTTAGAGGAAAGTCGGTATGTATTTGTAAAAGAAAATTAATATATGTTACATAACTTATTAATTGGTACATGTCTATGTTTTGTGCTTGAATTCCATGTTTGTGGAGCTCCACATACTCCCATTGCTTTTAGTTTAATTAAAAAATCACAAACTGAATTCTTGAGTGCTAGGTTCAAGATCGAAATAAAAACTCAGACAAGTCAAAGTTGTACTTTTTATAGGTTCTGATATTATTTGAATATTTTTTATTTGTCTTTTTTTTACTTAAACGTCTTCATTTAGGAAAATTAGTTTTTCATTTATGCAAACCTGAAGTTACTAATTTAATTTCGTCGCTGGGATAACAGATTGTCGCATGTTATCTTCGGTGGGTTTTGGAAATTGTTGTTAGAGATTTAGTCACAATTTCTCAAATGGTGTGTATATATATTAACAGCTAAATTTGTATCATTGTGGTTGTTCACGCTTCCCTGGTTATCAGGTTGTACAACAATAAAATACACTACAGAAAAATTATTTTTAACCAGATAACCTGATAACCAGGCAGTCGGGTCTACGTAACCGGAACGACCCAGATTTATATCTGACCTCGGACTGGCCGACTGTCGTGTGTTCAGTGGTTAGCGCTTCTGACTTTGCACATCGATGACGCGGGTTCGATCTTTGCTGAAATTTTGGAAAAAATAAGTCTGATGAAGAGATGTGGTGATCTCCGAAATAGCTGCTATAACTTCTACCACTTAAGCTTTGTTTTTTTTTTCATTTTTCCTAACAAACAAATCGTGGTACTAAGCTCAATAATGCTATTGATATAAATATTAATACACCACAAAAAAAATTTACGAAAAAAGTTAAATTTTCTTCTATATACGATTCGAGGCCTAATTTTTGATATTTCAGTAAAAATAGCCTGCTTTTTGGGGCAGATATATTTTACGGAGACTCTAAAACTAAGAACTACGAATAAAAAGCAAGCAAAACTACAACAAAAATTATTACTTTATTACATAAAAAATCCGAAATTCCTCTGTCACGTTCGGGACAACGTTTGTCACGGGTGGGACACGTACGAATTTTTATATGAAAAGGATTTTAGTGTGGTCTATATTAAAGATTAGTTATTAAAAAATATAAGAAGCCAAGTAGTAGAAGTAGTACGTTTTATGTTAGGATAGTGCCTTTTACATAGAAGAAAATCCCTAGCACCGCCAGCCAAAAAAATTACTAAAACTGAACGCGATTTCCTAGCGTCTTGAAATTTTTACTTTTACCTACTTAACTTTAATGGGCTATAAGACTGCATACCTAAACTTTTTCTAAAAATTCTGAATAAAAAGTTTTAAAATTTTGGGAGAAATTGTTAGAGTTTTTTGAATTTTTATAAGTTTTGTACGATGTTTGAAATGTGGAAAGAAAGGCGAAAGAAAAATAGCCAAAACTGGTCAAAATGTTACTTAACTTAGCTAACCACAAGTGTATGTATATGCGCATGCTGTTTCTCCAGAAGAGTCGTGGGGGCCTTAGACTAAAAATATTATGAAATAAAAGAAAGTTTGTTGTGTTTTATTTATAGAAGACAAGGTCTTCATGATACACCCTGTATTACATTTTAGCCTTGTACTCATGCTAGCTGAATATGATTGTAGTTAACAAGGGAGTTAAGCCATAAAGAGCCGTGAGCCTCGCCGGGCCATCGCTTAGGGTTAGAATACCAGTAATTCCTATGTATATCTAACTGCTGATACTCGATTTTTTCATGCATATAGCCAGGCCTTTTTCAACATATTAGTTTCGTTCCTCAACTTGTCTAGATAAAACCTATAAAACTGTCAAAAACCAAAATTGCTCTCAGAGAAAGAGACACAAACCAAAAAGGACGGGAACGCTTTCCGGGTAAAAACTGGTAAAACTGTAGCAAATTAACGAAAATACTTACAAAACTTGATATTTCTTCGCAAGGATATATTTAATAAGGTGAAGATGCAGATGCACTTTTGTTTTTGCCTATTCAAATTTGAAATCATTTGAACAGCTGATGGTTTGACACTCTAACAGTTTTTAGGTTTGTGCGTCGAAAATTCAGCAAGAATTATCCAAC
>NW_016177385.1:0-8535 GCF_001687245.7 Rhagoletis zephyria | reverse complement strand
AAAAAAATACAGTTCCATCAAGTAATCTCGACTTCCGGCTAGAGATGGGCTTCTACAGACAACCAGCGCAAGCTCAGAAATATTTCAATTTTAAATATTATCGTCTTGTTTTTCAGTATTCAGGAAATCTAATAATATACAATGCCAATACAATAAGCAAATAGGAATGGCGTACGCATGCGCATTCTTACATACATATGTACGTATGTACATCCATGCATACCCTGCAGGGAAATCTACTAGGTGTGAACTAGAATGCTACCAGTTCGTCTTTCAGCCCAACTAGTTCACGTTCTAGACTTTTTCAATGTTATCGAGTAGTATTTTAAACATGGCGGTGTTCTAGGCGATGTCAATTGTCCAGCTGTGCATCAGCACCTACCAGTAGGAATACTAGAAGCATCATACCAGTTGAGGAGATAGTCTGCCAATTCTTCCCCGTGTATAACATGTAATGAAAAGCTAAATCTACTAGGTGGGTGTGAATCAGTAAAAATACCAGTTTATTATCTAAGTATTTAGTACCTATCAGGTCGATAATAAAACGCAGTTAATTGCTTCTCTTACAAATGTCGGCTGTGGGTCGCGTGAAGACTGCCGTTTTTGGTTCTGAGATCGCAGGTTCGAATACGCTTGGAGGTGGTTAACATTTTTCAAATTAAATTAATGTAAGTTAATATGTATCTTTATTTCAATTTAAATACAAATTTGAAAATCTAAATCTTTTGACAGACAAAATGCATGTATGTAAATAAATACTTGTTCCATAAAAATTTAATGAATTTCAAAAATATTTTTCTTNTGTCGGCTGTGGGTCGCGTGAAGACTGCCGTTTTTGGTTCTGAGATCGCAGGTTCGAATACGCTTGGAGGTGGTTAACATTTTTCAAATTAAATTAATGTAAGTTAATATGTATCTTTATTTCAATTTAAATACAAATTTGAAAATCTAAATCTTTTGACAGACAAAATGTATGTATGTAAATAAATACTTGTACCATAAAAATTTAATGAATTTCAAAATTATTTTTCTTAAAAAAAAATACAATAAAAAATCTAAACTTAAGAAAATCTCCTGCCCGAGGATTTGAACATCGGACCTCAGGAATGGCATGCTAGGGCTCTTTTGGTCATTGTGACTGTTGAAGCACCGCGAGTAAAATGACATACATACATACGTATGTACTTATTCCTTTCGTGGGGGTGAATTGGCAGACTAACCCGTTAATTGGTATGATGCTACTAAAATATTTCTACTACTAGATGCTGATGCATATCCAGACAATTGACATCCCTCGTAGGATGCCGCCATGCTAAAAATACTGGTAGCATTCTAGCTCACAACTAGAAGATTTCCCTTCTGGGTAACTACGCACAAACACACATACTACATAGAAACATACTTAACATGGCATACGACTAGTATAAATCCCCTAGGCAAATATTGCTCGTCTAAGCGTATTCATATGATAATAATTTTGTCTTTATTCTTAATAATTGTTTGCATATGCGCTTTTTCCCCGCATGCTCCCAACCGATTATGACCGTTTGGCTTTCAGTTGCCACTTGATTGAATGACTTGCTTGTAACTGGTTGAATGTGGTTTGGATGTTGTACATTTCTNCAGACTAACCCGTTAATTGGTATGATGCTACTAAAATATTTCTACTACTAAATGCTGATGCATATCCAGACAATTGACATCCCTCGTAGGATGCCGCCTTGCTAAAAATACTGGTAGCATTCTAGTTCACAACTAGAAGATTTCCCTTCTGGGTAACTACGCACAAACACACATACTACATAGAAATATACTTAATATGGCATACGACTAGTATAAATCCCCTAGGCAAATATTGCTTGTCTAAGGGTATTCATATGATAATAATTGTGTCTTTATTCTTAATAATTGTTTGCATATGCGCTTTTTCCCCGCATGCTCCCAACCAATTATGACCGTTTGGCTTTCAGTTGCCACTTGATTGAATGACTTGCTTGTAACTGGTTGAATGTGGTTTGGATGTTGTACATTTCATTTGTACATATGAATGCGTGATTTGGTCCCCTAAAAGACAACATTCTTCGATTCCATAAATGCAATCGTTTTTTGTTTTAATAAATGTGTACATATTTGTGCTTATACATAATTTATTTCTGCACTATTCAAAACATTATCGTAACTGAATATTATTCTTTTCGATTCCAAAAAGGTTCCTAAACCATTAAATATGGAATCGAAGTTTTCCCTTTCCAAACTGTTCTAGTAGGGATTGATTAACTGTGGTGAAGCAGAACTCTCCTTAATTTTCCCTTTCCTTACATAAAAAGTGCGACGCTAAGAGTGATGAATTTAGAATAATAGCAGAAAAACAACACCACAGTGAATTTTCTTCAAGAAAGCTAAACAATTATTTTACTTCCCTTTGTTAACTAGTTTTTGTTCAGCGTAATAGCTTTTAGGCACGCAATTTTGCACATTTCATGGGTGTGCCATTAAAGAGACATTCAACTAAATGCTATAGTAAAAAGACCTTTTGAAAAAACATAAAATACATACAAAGAAAGCTAACAGTGGAATTAGATTTGTATTTACGCCTTATACCCAGTGTTCATTAGATTATATAGAACTTCAGTCAGAATAATAGCCAAAGCCTATACCGTGGCAAGGAAGACTCTAATAACGCAGCCCATATTTCGACACGCGCGACACCTATTCCCTTTAATAGGCATGTTTTATTCAACCATCACAAGCAAATAGCTAAATCNATACATACAAAGAAAGCTAACAGTGGAATTAGATTTGTATTTACGCCTTATACCCAGTGTTCATTAGATTATATAGAACTTCAGTCAGAATAATAGCCAAAGCCTATACCGTGGCAAGGAAAACTCTAATAACGCAGCCCATATTTCGACACGCGCGACACCTATTGGCAAAATTTTAGTGGAGTTATTCCCTATAATAGGCATGTTTTATTCAACCATCACAAGCAAATAGCTAAATCTTGGTCAAATAAAACGTAATTAGCTTATTTCCTATGTTAGCCAAATTTTGACAATTGTTTGACTGCAAATAGTGTCAAAGTAAGTTTTTGCCTCTTTCTGATTGGCTGAAGGAGAAAATTTCTGATGCTGAATGGCAATGCCTCTTGTTCAATATACAAGCCAAGATAGCTTTTCATAAGCCAATATACAAAATAAGCTAATAGCTTAAATTTCTGGACAAATAAAACACGGCTAATGTACCNTGCCTCTTTCTGATTGGCTGAAGGAGAAAATTTCTGATGCTGAATGGCAACGGCTAATGTAGTTTACAGTGAAACCCGCTTAAGTACCCCCCGCTTAAGTACATTACCCGCTTAAGTAACCAACATTTTTGGACACCGTGAATTTTTTAATATAATCAGAAGATCTTAAGTACCTCCCCGCTTATTTNTTTTTCGTGCCCCATTTACAATTTTACTTATAATTTTCCCCTTTTAAGTGCTCTTTTAAAATTCCTTAAAGTATTTACGTATTTTCAAATTCAGTAGCAGCGCTACACACCTTCGGTAAAAAAAATTCTAAAAAATTAACGGTAACTTTTGGCCACTTGAAACTTGCACATTATTACACTAAAATTTAATGGGCTATAAAACTGTATACTAAAAGACATTTCTGAGAAAAAAGTATGAAATTATGATGATTTTTGTTTAAGTGTTCTACAAAATCTTCAGCTTAGGTTTATATTGTATATGTTAGGGAATGAACTGCATTTTAATTGATAGAAAAACCTTAAAAATTAATAAATAAACATAATGGGACAAACAATATCATTTCGAATTTGGTACAAAATGATATGTCCAACTTTGACTTTTTAAACAATTTAATTCTTGTAAAAATGGCATACCATTGCACTAAATACTTTTTAATAAAGTTTTTCTTTACTTGTTTATGTGTTTAAATAATGCTACGATTTTGGTTTTAAACTATGTATACTTCATTAAATGTTGTTATTCAAGTATTTGTGTAAGTTAACAAGAAGATGTAACTACATAAGTAATTATGTTCACTTAAGTACCCGCATCGAGATACTTAAGCGCGTTCTTTTAAGTACCCAACCCGCCTAAGTACCTCAAAAAGCTGACATTTTTCGTGAATTACTTAAGCGGGTTTTACTGTATATACTTTATAAATATGAACCAAATCGGACTATAAATACCGCTTTTTCAAATATCTCGGCACCTGCGCCACCTATCGGAGTAACTCATCTGTCGTATGACACTGTCATCGTGTTCTGAGCCAACTGTGAAGTCTCTAGGTCCTAGGGAAGTTGGTCAAAAATTAAAAAAAAAAATAACAAGCATACTTACATACGTACATATATACTAGGGTGCCCATCGAAAATGTTTTTTTTTTTTGAAATTTCAAGACCCTACCCCTTAATTTTATTCGTTTTTATGAGAAATTGTATTGCCTATTTTTATAGATTTTTACAAGGTCATTTAGAGGTCGCGACCTGTCGACTATTTTTGATTCGATTTCAAAGATCGAATATCGTCTGAGAAGAGGATATATAGGCCTTTAAAATGGTGTATAATAATCTATTGTCCGACTTGCCTTTTATCGTGTAAAATAAAAAACCCATATTTCTCTTAATTTTTTAAAATTACCATCGACAATTTCCACAATTTTAAAATATGTGGTACTATCTAAAATTGAATATATTTCTTAATAAACTGATAGTTCATTTACTGCAATCGCATAGAGATCTTTGAAGTTAGGCAACTTTTCTTAAATACGGCCTTGAATTTATATAGTTTATGTACCAACCAAATTTGGTATACACATTGTGCTTAGCCTCCTTACGCACCGTCTTGAATATTTTTGAAATCGGACTAAGCCTACTGCCCCGTTACGTTGGTGGAGCCGGTGGTGTTTGTCGGTTTTCAAAAATTTGTAATATGGCGCTTAAGAAACCAACATGTATACCAAATTTGGTTGAGATCGGTCAAGTAGTTTTTGAGAGACACATATGTATATAATACTAGCAGACCCGGCGAACTTCGTCCCGCCCAAAATTTATTTCTTTATTCAAATATTTGTTACAAAGTTTTCACCACAATTCAAGTTCACATATGGTTTTGTGGTCGTCAGAAAGCATATCCGCCATTGCCGCCATAAATAACCTAACGAAAGCGTTACGTCCGTGAAAAAGTTTTGCGGAAACAATGATCCGGCTCGATGGTGAATCGTCCTTGAATCTGTGCCTTAAAACATTTCAAACTGTAAAACAATCATTCAATTCCACCTATAAGAAATTTCAAACTAACGGAACATATTAGAAGAAAAAATGGATCATATATGTTAATCTAGGAAAAGGCTACCTACGTACTAAATTTCAAGCAAATCGATAAATACAACTTTTTGAATAGATCGGTCTCTGGTCCACTTCACGGAAAAAAAAGAATCATATATGCTAATCTAAGCAAAAAGCTACCTACATATCAAATTTTAAGCAAAACAGACCATAAATACGATTTTTTCGAATAGATCGAATAGGCAAAAAGCCGCCTCGTACCCAATTTTTTACGCATATCGGACCATAATAAGATGTTTTCGAATAGATCGGTCCCTGGTCCACTTCCCGGAAAAAAGGATCATATATGCTAATCTAGGGAAAAGGCTACCTACGTACCAATTTTTAAGCAAATTGGACCATAAACACGAATTTTTCGAATAGATCGGTCCCTGGTCCACTTCCCGGAAAAAAGGATCCAAAAAGCTACCTACGTACAAAATTTTAAGCAAATCGGACTATAAATACGATTTTTTCGAATAGATCGGTCCCTGGTCCACTTCCAGGAAAGAAGGCTCCTAAAACCTAATCTAGGCAAAAAGCTACCGATGTACTGAATTTTAAGCAAGTCGAACAATAAAAATGATTTTTTCGAATAGATCGGTCCCTGGTCCACTTTCCGGAAAAAACGATCCTATGTGCTAATCTAGGCAAAAAGCTACCTACGCACCAAATTTAAAGTAAGTTCGTCCATAATACGATGTTTTCGAATAGATCGGTCCCTGGTCCACTTCCCGGAAAAAAGGATCCTATATGCTAACCTAGGCAAAAAGCTAACTCCGTACCGAATTTTAAGCAAATCGGGCCATAAATACGATTTTTCCGAATAGATCGGAAAAAAAGGATCCTACAGTATCGGTCATATCTATAGCACGCCATTTCAAAGTGATATTGTGTGCAACTTATGTTTATTTATTTATTTTTGAGAATTTTCAATTAAAATACAGTTCTTTCTCTAACAAACCCCATATAAACCCAAGCTTAACAATTTGTGGAAAACTTCAAAAAAGTGCAAGAATTTTTCACCTAAATTTCAACCTTTTTTCTCGGAAGTGTTTGAATTTTTCTGAATACACAGTTTTATAGCCCAATCAATTTTAGTCTGATAATGTGCAAGTTTCAAGTGACTGAAAGTTACCGTTGATTTTTTAGAATTTTTTCGCCAAAGGTGTTGCGGTTTTCATCCATATACAAATAAATTGAGTTTATTCATTATATGAAAGCCAATACGAAGTTTGAAACTTAGGTGAAAATTTGTTGCCATTTTTTGAAGTTTTCTACAAATTGTTAAACTTGGGTTTTTATGGGGTTTGTTAGAGAAAGAACTGTATTTTAATTGAAAATTCTTAAAAATAAATAAATAAGCATAAGTGCCACACAATATCGCTTTGAAATGGCGTGCTATAGATATGACCGATACTGTATATGCTAACCTAGGCAAAAACCTACCTGCGTACTAAATTTTAAGCAAATCGGACCATAATAAGATTTTTTCGAATAGATTGGTCCCTGGTCCACCTACCGGAAAAAAAAGTAAATTTTTCTTAGCCTAAAACATGGTGGGTGTTGAAAGCTATTTATATACAAAATTTCATTAAAATCGGACCAGCCGTTCGCGAGATTACTTGTTACAAAAAAAAGGGACTTCTCTTTATATAATTAGTATAGAAGTATAGATAAGTGATCGGTGCCATTTTCCTAAAATTTCCTGAAAACCACTTCTTTGGTAAAGTAAACTATATAAATTCAAGTCGCCTAACTTCGAAAATCTTTATGGGATTACAGTAAATGAACTATCAGTTTATTTAGAAATAGGTTTAATTTTAGATAGTACTACATATTTTGAAATTGTCGAAATTATCGATGGCCAAGATTTAAAAAATTCAGATAAATATGGGTTTTTTATTTTACCCGTTAAAAAATCCCTACAAGCCTAGTCCTACAATAGATTATTACATACCATTTGAAATCGCATAAAAAATAGTAATTCAAAAACTCATAAATCTACAAGATCGTATTTTCTGACCTACCATCCTACCATCTGTGAAAAACGCAGTTTCGAAAAAAGTGTTGGTTAGGGCCTTTGTGAATTGAGGTAATGATATGAATGTATGTACATATGTATGTATCCGGGATGTTGCGAATGTTATGCGAAAGATTCGCATCATTTTACACATTCGCATTCGACATTCGCATCAAATGGTACGATTGTTTTGCGAATGCGAATATGTACATAGGCAGAGAATCCACTCTAATATTGTTGAAATGGCTCTAAGTCTGTCTAACCAGGGTGCGGACAATAACCGGCGTTGAGACAGTTTCTCAACGGAACGAAAGCACTCCGATTTTCGTAGAATTTTGAACGAAAAAATACGTCAGCTGGATGTGAATTCAAGTTTTATTTTGCATAGTTTCAATACCTGTAATTATCTATATATAGCATTGACACATTAAGTTAAACTTTTGGCAAATAAAATTAATCTTTTGGCAAATAAATTTAGTCTATTGGCAAATAAATTTAATCTTTTGACAAATAAAATTAATCTTTTGGCAAATAAATTTAATCTTTTGGCAAATAAATTTAACCTTTTGGCAAATAAAATTAATCTTTTGGAAAATAAATTTATTCTTTTGGCAAATAAAATTAAACTCTACTATAGTACTAAACAGTGTTTGAAAAAGTAAAAAATATACTAAAAAACTGCTGTTGCTGTGCTAGGAAAGCATTTTTTTACTTTCGACGCTTAGCTTTACTGCGCCAATACAAGAGTTAACCTCCAGGATAGCTGAAAAGTGTTTTTTGGTTTTTCTGTTCTGTTGATTTGACTGCTCACTTTCAAACAGTTCTGTCACAACATGGTCTCAAATATTCGTCAAACTATCTGGCGCATTTTGTTTCAACCAAACCACGCATTATGGCCAAATGGGATAAAAAACATCTAAAATGCTACACATATTGAACTCCCTTAATACATATATTTTCAAACGCAGCACAGGGGTATTTGATAGATCTAGGTGGTCATTAGAGTAAGACTGATTCCAATTTTTTTTCAGGTACCGATGCCGATGCCCATTCCGATGCCGATTCCATAAAAAATCACAAATAAATGTAATAATTCATAAAATCAGTTTATTTCATGGAGTTAAACAAACAAAAGAAAAGAAATAATTGAATTAATTGGCTTGTTATGCAACATT
>NW_016177383.1:0-8537 GCF_001687245.7 Rhagoletis zephyria | reverse complement strand
ATATAAAACTGCATACTTAGAATTTTTCTCAAAAATCTGATTTGAACGTAGGTCTTCATACTAACTACAAAAAAAAATTGTGCGAAAAGAAATACAAGTAAAAAACTTTGCATACATTGCGAAAAATTCTATGTGCCAATACTTTGATCCGGCACTATAAATATTTATTNAATTAATTGCCTTTATTTTTAGCATTCAAAAACAGTAGATAAAGCAGTGTAAAAAAACGCTTTTTTAACGTAAATTAATCGTTTACGAGACTCGTTTACAATTAAAAAACGGACGTAAAAATATTCGCATACGAATGCTTTTTCGATCCGTTTACGACTATTCGTAGACGATGCACAATTTAAAGCGAAAAAGTGCTCGAAAAAGAGTCGTAAACAGCTATCATAAACGATTTTTAATCCGGTTTTTCTTCGAGAAAATATCCAATTACGAGCTTGTTTACGACGATTTTGCTGGCTGGGTAAATAAATGTTAGGAGACTTTGAAACGACAACCAACTATTTTTTAACACTGCAAAAATTCATAATATGACTTTGATGGTATTTTGCGAACATGTTTGTGCTAACCAATTTATTATTATTGAACGTATTTTTGCAACCGATTACCGTGCACTTCATCTTAATTATATTTGCACAAAAAATTTATTGAAAATCGCTTAAAAATCACTGAAATAAACCACCGCCAAAATACACATAAATTACAATAACAAATTATACGCACATTGACAATCAGTACAAAACAAAATTACAACAAATACATAATTTTGACAGAAGTACAAATTCGCCGTGAAATCAGCGGATCCGATAACACCAGAGAACCTTGACCTTGTATAAATTCGCCTTGCCACCATCCTTGCCACCCATGACTTGCCACCTTGTATAAATTCGCCTCTGTAGTGTTGAAAAATGATATTTACTGGTTGTCAGAAAAAAAACAAATGTCATGCGAGCACCAATCAGCTGTTCCCAAACCCAAAAGAAATCAGTTTACGTGGAAGCAATCAAATATTTGCCGAAAATAGGCGCTGATGTTTTAACTAATTACAGTCATTTTGATTGTTTCCAAATTAAATATTACACATTAGAAATACAGCGCTATGATTGAAGTTACAGATTTACAAAGTAAGTCCGAATTGTTCTCAAAGGCAAGTGCACACAGCAATTGTTATTCAGAATCTTCATGTTTTTGGTGTATTATTGTTTTCAAATGATACTAATTAATCGTAAGCTTTATGTTTTTTATAGAAATCGGTATTGGGCTGGCTGGATTTGGTGTCTCATTCCTATTTTTGGGTGTTCTATTTCTGTTCGACAAAGGATTGCTGGCCATAGGAAACGTAAGAAATTTTACTGTTTACATGCATTCATTGAGTTCTATTTGTTTGTTCGCATTGTTTCAGTTGCTCTTCCTAAGTGGTCTCGCATGTGTAATTGGAGTTCAACGCACATTCAGGTTTTTCTTTCAACGGCACAAAGTTAAAGGTACCACAGCATTTTTTGGCGGAATTTTTGTGGTTCTGCTGGGATTTCCAATGATCGGAATGGTTATTGAGTTATATGGATTCTTTGTGTTATTCAGGTATTTATATTCTTTATGATTTAGGGGATATATTATAAACTTTCTCTTCAAAATTCCAGCGGATTTTTCCCCGTGGCGGTAAATTTCTTGGGGCGAGTACCGGTACTAGGATCAATTTTGAATACTCCATTGATCCAAAAGGTAAGTTCCTCTGTAGCTAATTGTAGAGGCTAGTTTTTACAGAGTTTACTTAAAAGTATTCAAAATGTTTTCCAATAGAGTAGCAAAGCATCTTTTTGGAATATTTTCGAGTGGGAATCTTTACCCATAATACAGAAAGATTCTGGATATTTGGGGGATTCATAAGACGTAATGCCAGTCTTAAAATTTTTCAATATAAAATAACTGTTAAAGCGGTTTTAGGGATTTCACAGGGCATAATAAGAGCTAGTTACGCATGAGGCCGGAAAATNGGGAATCTTTACCCATAATACAGAAAGATTCTGGATATTTGGGGGATTCACAAGACGTAATGCCAGTCTTAAAATTTTTCAATATAAAATAACCGTTAAAGCGGTTTTAGGGATTTCACAGGGCATAATAAGAGCTAGTTACGCAGAGGCCGGAAAACCTGCTAAATTTTGAAATAAATGTCGCTTTATCTTTAATTTTAGGGCACTCTATGTACCTTTGTACCTTAAAATTAAGGAATAGCATAAGCACATAAGCTCTCACTGCCTCATGTTGTTGCAACAGCATACAAATTCCCCAAAGAGTTTTTAGGGAGCGACAGTCCTTGGCCAGATATAAATCTAGGTTGTTCCGGTTCGGTAGACCCGACTGTCGTGGCCTCATATTTTCTATCGGTTTAAAAATATTTGGTGCTATCACAGAATACAAAGTATACCCTACGTTTGCAGCTATTCGGATTCAATGAAAATCCTTCTGACCGTTATTTTACATTGGAAAATNTTTCTATCGGTTTAAAAATATTTGGTGCTATCACAGAATACAAAGTATACGCTACGTTTGTGGCTATTCGGATTCAATGAAAATCCTTCTGACCGTTATTTTACATTGGAAAATTTTACTACGCTTAAGACATCTAGTGAATCCCCTAATTACTATTTGGTTACATTACATTAGTACGAAATTTAAGTTCTGAATATACGAAGTTTTTAAAAGCAGTTATTTACTGTAGCTTTTTAGCCAAGTTAATGTTTCTCTTTTTTACGGCATGGTCTGGAAAAGGAAAAGTATACCTTTACCGATGTGCTTTGCATTTCTACACTTTACGCCTGGAAAATTCGATTTGGAAGAACATTTTAAATAATTTAAATTTCCTAATTTATTGGATTTCTTTAGTTTACACATCTCCAAATAAGTCCATTTTTTTAACATTAAACTAAAAATTATGCACTCAATGCTTTAATGGTCTTTATTCCATTCTTCGCGTTCCTCACGTTCCTTGACGACCTCCTTTAAATAGGGTTCCAAATATTTAACGTCCTCTTCGTACTTGGTCCATTGTTCTTTGGGTAATAGTGTTTTAGTCATGGACAAATGCAGAGCGCGCATAATGCGATAATTACGTTCATCGTACAATTTGCGGGGGAGGCGACGAATAGCTTCCTTAACGTCCTCATTCTCATAGAGGCAATCATCACGGTGCAGACCTATATGCAGAGTAGCATGGTGTTTGTGCACAAAATTGAAGGTTAATTATAGATCAACATATTTGTACAGGTCGGTATTTACGATTGTAACTCACCGTATTGATTGAAGCCGGACAAGTTATAGGCCCATTTGCCCAAATTTGCTGAAATATAGAAAAACATTTCTTAGTTATTTACAGAAATTGATATAACGCAATTTACGTAATCAAATGATTGTAAAGCAAGTTGCCTTTTATTAATTGAAAATTGCTTTCACGAAACACATTGTTTATTTAATAATGTACTAATGCATACTCACAGAAGACCAAGGGTCCTTTCCTGGCAATGTATCCCGACATTTTGCTCGAATTTAGAGATTTGTAAAAATCTTCAGCAGGCCAGCGAGCCTGAAGTAAATTAGAATTTTTTTAGGTGTACTAGCACTGTTTCATTCACACATTTATGTAGGCAACGTGTGACAGATGACAGCAGTTGCCAGATAAATAGTAATAGATTGCTAAATACAGGGTCATATTTCTTCGGTTAAAAAAAGTTTAGGGTGCCTACTTCGCACAAGCACTGGTACCTAACAGCCTGATTCTCTATCTCGAAACGAGCGTTCGTCTCGTCCAAACAGCCGTTTGTTCGTGTATTTGTACTACCTAACACGAATTCACTACCCTGGCGATAACTAGTCGATAACAGCTGATTGTTATGTGACGAAAACGTAACAAATGTGAATTCTCTAACACGAATACGACTTCAAATAAAGAAAAAAAGTGTCAAATTCAAACGAAAGATTTTTGCTATCGTGCGAGCCGCTAAAATGGATAATTCAAGCAAAAAAAGGCAAGAAATAATCGAAAAAACATTCGTATTATTATAATTAATTGTTTAGTATATTTTACAGTGTTTAAACAACTTCCAGTGCTCAGTTTGATGTGCTGGTAAAAGAGCTGGAGAAAAATCCAGACTTGGCAAGAGGCGCTCCAATGTTTGGTGCGAGTAAGAGCCTGGTAGAACTGCAGTGGAATGAATTAACCAAAAAATTAAACGCACATGGACCTCCGCACAGCTACCGAATGGAAAAAGGTAACTCCTTTTTATAAATAGTAAATTGTATGAACAATTGAGCTTGTAATGTTTTTCCAGATTTTGGCTGATCTTAAAAGCTGCAAAAAGAAGAAAATTGCGGAAAATGCGTCCAACATGCCTGTCCGGAATGCTAGAAATGCACGTCTACTTACTCGGCGTCTGGCAATTCTAATACATTTGTACTGTCTCGAAGCCTCCGCCTCTTAATCCGCAATTCGCCTTCGTCCGAACGTTCACTTCAAAAGTGCTATTGCTTGATACATTATTAAATAATTGTATTAAAATATTGTATTTTTGAACTTTTATACACACAAAGTAAACAAAGCAATTTTGACAGATCTTTTCGGGCGAATAACGTAANGTTTTTGAACTTTTATACACCAAAGTAAACAAAGCAATTTTGACAGATCTTTTCGGGCGAATAACGTAAGAACGTAAGGATGGACGAAAATTATCATTCGAGATAGAGACTTCCGAATTCAGACGATTTCGTTTGGACACGAATCGTTCATCTGGCTGTTCGTTCGAGATAGAGAATCAGGCTGTAAGTATGTCGGTGCAAAAACACATCGATGTTTTTCCTCGCAACGATGCATCGAAACTCGTCGATATGAGTCGAGGCATCGGAGGGCGTATATCGATGCATCAATGCGCAAAGAGTTTTCCTCTACTATGGAAATAAAACAAACCAAGGCATATCAAACAGGTAGTGGTAGTAGCCAAGGCGCATCAATACAAGGTGGTGTTGATGGATCAGCTGATTGGATATTTTTGTCTCTAAACTAGTACAGGAGAATGTCATCCACGACGAAGTGGCGTACCTTAATTTAAATATTCGTAGCTTTTTTCAAGTTAAATTTTTTTTATTATTTTTTATAAAAATATTGTTCTTGCTTTACCCAAAACCATGTAAAACAATGTTTCAAACTTTATCTACTTTTTGAACTTTGAACTTGAATAAAACTTAGTTTTTGTTTCCCCCAAAAACAAATTATGTTTCAATCAGTATAAGTTTCTCTATAGGGCCCACTATCTTTTGTTTTTTGAGAAATGTACGTTTACTGAACTTGTTTCTTCAATTCTAATATTTTTCATAAAACAACCTTTTTTTTTTGTTCTCTTTTAGCTGGTACAAAAACTTGGTGGGGACGCGAATCGAACGACGGTATAGTAGAACTCCAAACAAACTTTCAACTAAGGATAATTTTAATTTAGTTTATTCCTCCGTGAAATTAAACTTAGATCGCGTTTTTGTACAAAAATACATAGTAAGTTTATTTGAACCTTAAGTCAAAGCTGAGGGGGTGTTCATAGTCACATTGTGGTCTAATCTCCGAAAATTTCGATTTTTCGGACGAACTCCCAATGCCAAATTGTGACCCTGCGACTATAATATGCACCCCTTTTTTATTTGTGGCATGCATATTAAATGTACATATCTACAATTAATTAAATGGCATGTTTAATACATTGTTTTGATATATAAAAACCTTAAATTTTATTTAAATTTTAGTAAGTTTTCAAAACTAATACTATTATTTCATTTGACTCGGATTTTTTCATATCTGGCATGGTTAGATGAAATAAGATCTACAAACACCGTTAAAATGTTCCTCTGAGCATTCGATTAAACGCATTTTTAATTGACATCCTATCATCTGCTTGAAAATCTTGCAGGATTCCACTTTCACATGAAAACACCCTGCTCAACGGCGATTTTTGTATATTTAATTTAAAAACGGACATATGTATTTTTGTAGCTTCTGGCTGCAACAAGGGCGAAGGCGAATGTGGTATATGAGCGAGATATATACTCTCTGTCAAGTAAGATGATTAATAAAACCGATGTAAATAAAATATTTAATTTCATGTTTTTAACTTAAATACCTATATCGTAAAATTGACCAATAGTCCACTGCAGTAACCTTTGAAGCGGAAATTCCAAAAGATTTCGACGTAATACTTGAATGGCTAAATTAACTAGATAAATGCAGAGGCGTAACTACAAAAAGAGATTATAAATAGGCTGAAGATTTTATAAATTTACATATATCTAACTCACAGTCGTAAATACAACGTAGTAGACTAGTACAGTTGGAAAAAGAAAGAGTAGTGCGGTAAAAAATATGGTCGCTAGGTACAGCTGGCGGTTGACGTAGTTATGCGATTCGACACGATCTGCAAGTAATGTATGTACATACAAATATTTCAAATATTTACCACGAGGAATTAAATAATACAAATTTATGTACTTTTGAGCACATTGTACCGTTTTCCCAGCATCACTTTCCAGAGTACTTGAATGCCCTTGATTTCCACTTTGTACAATCTATTAATAAAATACGATTAAAAATAATGCAACAAAATAATATTTTATGCTTCACCTGAAGCGATCAACTTACACTGCTGTGTATATATAAAAGCAATGTGCATGTAGACCAATAATAGATATCAAAAAAGGTAACGATGATAATTGAAAAGATAAACCGATAAGACCAAGTAGTGCAATCGGTACGAAGAGTTGACGCACGATCGGTTCAATGAGATCTGCAGTAATGTATATTATTCACATTAGTATCAAAAACTAAAAATTACTAATTCACATTTTCTACAAATACCCAAAAATTTGGCCCACAAATCTATGTGATAGTTAAAACAATCGAGCAAAAAATTGTTAAGGTGCTCATTTAGTTTTAAGCCAATGGGACTGCCTTTAAGCGATCGTAACAACAGACGTAATTTTTGGATAACTAGCTGAAATATAAAATTGTGTCTAGACATATGTCGTAATAATATATAATACATTTATAACTTACATGTGACGTTGTTAGCAGATAATCGCCAGGATGAGCAACGTAGAAAAGCAAAAACAACATAACACAAACACCTAGAAGTTTGTCCACTGTAATATTGAGTTTACGTCTTCTAAAAGCAAAATATTTGTTTATTTGTAACTGACTATGTTTGTACATATGTACCTATATATATACAAATGTAAATTGCATCAACTCACCCAGAATCACGGTATTGACGCCATTCCAAATAGTGATCATATATAACTGTCTTACGCAGCAGTGATACAATAAGTCGCGCCTCCAGCAAGAGAATTACGGTATTAGTTATTAAGTTGGACAGAAAATAAAATGTTCGTTTTAAAGGACCATAAATGCTACGCTTATGCAATCTTTTATTCTCCTCCTGATTTTCGTTCAATAGGCGGCATAACATGTTAACATCATTAAATTGTTCACTGTCGTCGTCACAATGACCTTCAAAACTACTATGTTCAATACTAGGCGCATTATTGGTTGCGTTTTTGACGCTGTATCGGTGAAGTTGCAACATCTTTGGCACATCATAAAGGAAGACATTCGCGTGTGTTGTATCCGCAGGTTTTATGCTCAATTTGAGCAAGTAAATGTTTGATGTATCCTCGTCATAGGCGAAGCTGAGAGCAACATCACGGCGCTGTAATGCCGAGGTTTGGCCAGCTCGGAAAATATGTCCTAAGTGGCGCAGGTTTTTGCCAGCCGACGCCGTTTGGCTGCTGCTTTCATGAGTACGATGTGCAATAACAAAGTATGATACGGAATTGTTTTCGTTGATCTGTATTTCTCCATAGATATCACAGTTTTCTTTAGTGTGGAAAAGAAAATTGGGCAGGAAGATTTTTACGCTCATAGCTCATCACAATTTGGCAACTGCATATAAACAAATCACAACGAACAGCCAGTGTTGCCAAGTTTTGAATTTGAAAAAGCACCAAATTTTAATTGGAGTATTTAAATGTTACAATTTTCTTGGTGTTGCTTATTTTTTCTACAATTCCTACGAAAAGAAAGAAAAAACCAAAAACGAAGTTTCATGAAGTANTCACAGTTTTCTTTAGTGTGGAAAAGAAAATTGGGCAGGAAGATTTTTACACTCATAGCTCATCACAATTTGGCAACTGCATATAAACAAATCACAACGAACAGCCAGTGTTGCCAAGTTTTGAATTTGAAAAAGCACCAAATTTTAATTGGAGTATTTAAATGTTACAATTTTCTTGGTGTTGCTTATTTTTTCTACAATTCCTACGAAAAGAAAGAAAAAACCAAAAACGAAGTTTCATGAAGTACGTGGTAGTTTAAATCTCACTGCTCTCTCTTATGATCTTTTGATCTAAAGGAACATAAAGAATTTTTCTTTCGACCGCTTAAAACCTGAAACATAAAGCGAAGCGCACATTAGCGCGATTCACACGTTGCGAATCCGCAG
>NW_016177382.1:0-8538 GCF_001687245.7 Rhagoletis zephyria | reverse complement strand
TAATATTAACATGTGTCTTCAAATGTTCTAGTTGAATCAATTTTCTTCGTCGTTTGATCTGTTCCTGCCATTCACCAAGAAAAACCAAAAACAAAGAAAAAATAAAAATTCTGTATCGCGCTGACGGCATTCGTACTTCTGGAAGCCAACAATAAACAGCAAGCACCTCTGCTCGTTCAGCCACTGTCTTACATACGAAGTTGTTCTCAAATGTTCAACTTGAATCACATTTCTTACAATCGGCTTATTGACTTATTGAAAATATGAAACCATAAATTGTTTGAAAAACAAAAGCCATTGTATTTTTGGCTCAGTGTATACATGCGAATACTATTTTTGCGCTCATGTGAAATTACGGCCGGCTTCACAACATTAAGAAATCAGTAGATCTTGATTATTTGTAGAAAAATCAAAATATTTATCGCTGAGTTTTCCACAGTCTGCTTTTTATCGTTCCATTGGATACACAGNTTTTTGCCCAGACAGTTCATCATAGTACTAGCAATAGCAAAGGTACAATAATTTGGCAAAAAGAATCTACCATATAAACAATTACATAAATACATTTGGAATTAGTATAAACAATTGTGGTGTGTACAGCCACAATTGTTTGTGCATAAATTAATGATTTCCATGCGAATATTTGTATTCACAAAAATAATGTGCTAGACATATGGTTTATAACAAAGACCAAACTTAATCAACAAACTATAGAACACAAAAATAAACAAATGTTTAATTATAACACCGCAACTTTTACCATTGAATTGTGGATGCGTTTAATTTTTACGATTTCTTTTTTATCTCATAAATTTGATTAATAGCTTGCCATTGAAAATTTTCGAGAATTTCATTTGGGCAATCTGTTTTTATGCTAGAAAATATTTAAAATTTTTAAATACTGAAATCGATTTGCTTATTGTTCTTTTTTCACTCTTTTTAATTTGAGTAAATTGTGCACCGTTCAGCAATATGCGAACTGTGTCCAAACATTACGTAAATGGAAAGTCCAAAGCGACTTGCAGGTGTGAAAAATTTTGAATACCGAATTCAGAGAATCTGCTGCTCTTTCTATCGCAATTTTAAAAGTGAAAATAAAATATCTGCAAAAAAATAGTTTTAAGCAAGAAACTTTTGTCAAACATATTTTCTTTTTTATGAACATTGAGCCTGGGCGCTTGCGAAGTGACAAACATTTTTTTATACCTTTCATGAGCATGAAATGGCATAATCCGGGTTTTGATCCGAGGTTTATAAGTATCAGAAGGAGAAGACATCGAACCATGAAAAATTATACGAAAATTATCATCACGTCGAGCTGAGTCGATTTAGCCATGTCCGTCTGTCTGTTTGTTTGAACGCAAGCTCGTCCCTAAGTTTTCGAGATATCCGACTGAAATTTGGTAAGCGAGCACTTTTTTATACATTACTAATCATTTGTCGGTACCAGCAGAATCAGAAAACCTCAACATATGCATTTGACTGGCTAAAGAAATATTGTAATTTTTTTTTTGCAATTGTTTTGAAATATTTTCGGGACAGTGAAAAAAGACGCCTTTCAAAATCAAAATTTATTTTAATTTATTTATTTTTTATTTTCATATAAATAACACAGAAAAACCAAATTTTGAATTTTTTAATTCTAACACCCAAATTCATAAAAACTCAAGGAGATTTAGCTGCTTTATAAATCGAAAATTTGTATAAAAATGTCACTTTATAGAACTCTAAATATAAATCTATTCTAGTTTTTATGAATAAGACCATATAACTCGTTTTTAAATGAACGCATTGGAATGAGCGATATAAAGGCTGAAAAAAGTCTCATACGATACTCGTATTTCCATAAATAAATCCTTCAAAAGCTATTCAAGGTAAAAGTCGAATATATCGAGCCCTAACCGCCAAAATAACGTAAGCGACATTTTTTTCAAAATTTTCTTTTTGATGCAGAAGTATTCCTAGAGCATCTAGATACATTTCTGCATCAAAAAGAAAATTTTGAAAATTTTCTTACGTTATTTTGGCGGTTAGGGCTGGATACGTATTAATGAAAAACTATTTTTTTTTTATTTTTTCGGCGAAATGTTATAACTTATCACTTATTAGACTGCAGATGAGTCTGATAACGAAGCCCAAAAATATGTACCCCGTAACTATAAACAAAATGTATACAATTTTACTTGGACTTAGTGCATTTGTTGATTTGATATGGATTGACCCATATGATGGCAGCAAAAAGACTTTTAAAATTTTTTAGTGCTGGTAGGCGGAGTAATTTTCGTACAAATCGAACAAATCTTATTCAAAAACTGGATTGTTAAACGGAGAAGGGTGGCTAAGCGAAAATGCAGCTAAAAGTGTATTTTTCGTATGTGCGAAGCAGTATTTTTGGCAAAATTGTGCACGTAAACGGAAAATGCACATAAGCGAATTGGCAGCTAAACGGAATATACAGAAAATGAAGCACCACACAGATTTGAGTGGCTCAAGTGTGTTTATATAAACACAAATAAATAGGGAAATTTTTTCAAAATTTTATTTTTGATGCAGAAATATTCCTGCATCAAAAAAAAAATATATTGAAAAAAATGATGCTTACGTTATTTTTGCGGTTAGGGCTCGATATGTACATATATCTGTATGTATTTTAGTTTGTCAATAACCTCGCATTTAAATCAAAACATAGTCGTGTTTAACTAACAAAATTCACGTCACTGAAATCAAGTAAAAATATTCACCTGGGGTTAAAAGTCGATGCTCTCTTAACTCGTAAAAAAATTTTTCGCTAGAATAAAAGAATCAATTCAATCTAGATTTCGCGAGCATATGTGAACTTGTTTTCTGTTTTGCGGCCTTATCTTTTCACCTACAATTTAAAATTCTGGACATGTATGTGCGCATGTTCACAGTTTTTTTTTTGTATTTTCGCATAAATTAATTAGGTTTATCAAAACTATGAATTTATAAATTTCATTACTGTCACTTGCTCAACACATTTTAGTTCTAAATTGCGGAAATATTTTTAGTTGATAGTTAGATAGCTTCAACAAATGTACTCGTATGTTTTCGTGTGGATGTAGGTACGTATGTGCTGTGCATGCTAACATTTTTTTTTATTTGATAAAAATGCCTAGAACCGTTAGCAAAACAAGTATTCAAAATCATTGCGAATTCTTAATCACTTCAAACTCGCACTATATTATACTAAAATAGAGTGGACTATAAAACTGCATACGCCAAAGTTTGAAACTTTGATTTGTATGGTCCCAGTGGAGTTGGAATATCTGGTCGATCGCTTCACGCGGGCCTGTAGCAAAGCCTAGTAGACCTTGTTAACACCCAAAAAAGATGCACTCGAGTAAGAAAAAGCCGCCCTGGTGGAATGAAGAAATTAAAAATTTACGCAAGAACTACAGGAAAACCTTCAACCAGGCCACTGCGCCTGGTAATGAGGGACGTTGAGAGACCTACAAGCAAACTCTACAGGAGTATAAGAAACTCCGAAAAAGGTCGAAAAGAACCACAGGGAAAGTCTTTTGCAACGCGCTGGAGTGTGTCTCAGAGAGCGTCAGGCCCAGAAAGATACTCTCAGGTGTTTTCCAGAGAGCCCAAGGATGTTTGCAAAGATATGATGGTTCTTGGACTGAAACCGAGGAGGAAACCTGCCGCTTTAGCTTCTGCGTCTAGCTAGTTGCCTCCTGTTAAAAAATATCAGAAACACGGTGAGCTAAAAACCCAATGTCGTCGGCGTAGTCAATGTGCCGCAGTTGAGGACTCAAGACAGCATTCAACACATCCGCAATCACCAAAATGACCGGAAGGGGTGCAAGTATGCAGCCTGGTCGAACTCCACTAAGCACTTCGATAGCTTCCCGTTGTGAAAGATATTACACCTAGCTTTATCGTACCTAGATTTAGTAACTGCGGTGATTTTATAGGGCACCTGGCCAAAGGCATTCTCTACGAACACTATCGAAAGCCTATTCCATATATATAAACATCAGATGCGAATCAGCTCTGAATTCGGCGCAATGCTGGATAACTATCCTCACAGTGTTTATACATTTAGTCTGTGTAGGAAAATTCCTGTAAACTAAAAACAAAATCCTTTCATACTAATTCTTGTCTAATTCTTATTAAATCTTTATAAAGTAGTCACAATGATTTAGTAAGAATTCGACGTGGATTAACAAGGTTAGAAATATGTGGCTGTGTTCAATAGCAAGTATTTTTTTTTTTTTTGAGTTGTGTCATTATTCCAGAGGACCATCGGTATGTACACACATCCACGTAGAGTTCACAGTTCTTTGAATTTTATTTACGTAACCTTTAACACTTTCAATCGGGTTATCTAAGAAAAGAGTGAAGGGATTACCACTAATCCTATGTATAAAGCAGACTTTTGTGTTTTTCTAAATAATTTAATGGCCACACAAGAAAAAATTCAAATGGCGAGTAGAAAAGTAATTCATGATGATGATGCTGTAAAATTATAGCATAGAAATGGATAGCGTTGAGTAAAGCATGTATGATTTATGAGCACATAAATTGCTTTTGGAAATGTCAGCAAGAAAAAACAGTTGCGAACAAGCGTTTGAGATGGATGTCATACATACATACATATCCACAGGCACAGGTATTTAAGCTTTAAGTTATGTGTTTGAGTTAACCCTGTAGAGAAAATAACACTTTCAAAAACAGTGGCTTACATACATACTTCTGAATGAAAATAAAAACAAAAGTACTGAATTCGAATTTTTTAATTCACAAACAGTAACATGTTAAGATACTATTCCTCTTTCTCCTTGCGCCAAGTAAAAAGACCTATACGGCTCTCTATTCCCGCAAGAAAATGCTGGGTAAGAAGTGGGGCCTAAGATTTGATCTCTGGATGTACAAGGCGGTGATACGCCCAATTATTGCCTACGGTTCGCCGGTTTGGTGGAAGGCTGTAGAGATGAACTATTTACACACAATGTTAGGCAGGGTACAAATATCAGCCTACATTGCGATTACCGGGGCCATTAGATCATCTCCAACGGAACCATTGAATGTCATTTGTTATCTGCCACCGATTGATCCCTATATTAAGGAAAGTGCTTCACAGAGCCTCTCTCTTTAAGAAAAACTTCGGCACTATATTCCCATCAACAAAGGAGTGGAAATAGCCAATTTTTACTGAACGCTTCAAGTATCCAGCTCAAAATGGATTGCGGCGTAGGAGCGGGAATATTTTCAACCGACCTCCAAATCGAAGAGTCTATTCGATTACCAAATTGGGCCAGTGTTTTTCAGGCAGATGTCTTTTTCCATCAAAGAGGCGCGGAAAATAATTCTAGCCTATTTTCACGAATAGTCAGGCAGCGATTAAGGCACATGGCTCTGTAAGCATCACCTCCAGCATAGTAACTCATTGCAGGGAGAACGTTATGGTTTTAGCTGACAGGCATGTCGTTGCATTGATCTGGGTGGCGGGGCACAGCAGAAATCATGGCAACGATATGGCTGACGAGCTGACCACGAATGGGTCGGCTCTTGATTTCTCAGAGGCAGAGGAGTTTTTTGTGCAGTGGAGCATCTGCTCTGCGATTGCCCAGCACCGTGCAGGACTAGAATCAAGCTTCTAGGCAAACTCAGCTCCTGTGGTTTTTAAACGATACGCATAAGTGCTAATTGGAGTGCTCAAAGTAGCCAATTTAACCAACCAGCAATACATTCTTCTACATTTGCGATGTATCCCCTTTAATAGTCCACATTAGTATAGCACTTGTGTTTTATTATTGCTAACTGATACTATTTAGAAATATAAAGTAAGATCAGGATGGCCATTGCAAAACAGATCGGGCTATACTCTCCCTTTATGAGCTAGTAGATAAAAAAATGAATAAAATATTAGGGGGATTCTCGCAAAACGGTAAAACCGTGCACCGTTCTGGGGCTCTGCATGACTTCGAGATTACCCCTATCGTTATTGCACACATGAATTTGCTTATACACAATCATGCTATTTATGCTATCTATGCACCATGCTAGACAGTATGCACCGGATCGTGAATACCCCTAATGTAATTGCGTTATGCAATGCGTATGCTTATAAAAATAATTAAAAACCTAACAAACACTAGTGGTAATGAAATAGCATTTTATGTGAGATTTGTGCATAGATGTTTATATGTATGTATATGTACGTATGTCTTCTTTTCATATGTACAAGCGCATCAATAATTATATGAGTATTCGCACGCATATGACTGACATTACCTACATATTTACATACATATGTATGCGGGGCATATTTTGGCCTTTTTCAAATTAAATACTATAATTATGATGTAATTATACTAGCAATTAGCTAACGTAATAAATGTTATGCTCACACATACTCATATTTATTATGTATGTAATTCAAGGAAACCATTAAAATTTATGTTTTTGCATGAAATGCGCAATGTGTGCATATTTTATTATAACTATGTAAACGTTTGTACAATCACACCTATCATATCTACGTACGCTGTTTATTTGGCATGACCACTGAGATATTCTCACAGAAAAACTTGCGAATTAGAGGAGACCTTGGCTGCTATTTTTCAGAAAATAAGGTATGCGCACATCTTTTGCGAAGTTACGCCAGTCTCTTATACCTTCTGCACTTGGTTCTTTCATTGTGTTTGTGAGTAACCTTGCTTTCGTTGTCCATCCATGCGAGCTGTGTTTACACCGGTCCATCATCATATATACCAGGGATGGGCAGATTTTTGGCTCTTGAAGCCAAACTGTGAATTGTGTTGTCTAAAACCTCGTTTGGTCCCGAATGACGCGGAGGGGTCGTTCCCAAATTGGGTGGATATGAAGGTTGTGCTCATCGCCACTCTTCGCGCGAATCTTCGCAGTTTGTTTGTCTAGATTCGAGAGTCGTTTCGTTTCGAGGATTTATGGAGTTTCCCTGCCTGAAAAGCCACCCTGATAAAGCCCATATTCGGAAGAGCAATATTAAGTAGGCTTATCTCGCGATAGTTGGCATAAACATCAGGATCTCCATTCTTGAGATAAAATTCTGCTTAAGAGCCGGTGCATGGCCGTTGACTCCGTGGCCCTGTCGCATTATATTGTCATCGTCGATATATATTTGTCTGATTCCACTTCATCAAAATGTGCGACTGTTGTCGCCACCCAAAAGCATAGGCAAGTGTCAGAGCAGGAAGTAGCCCTAGTCTTGAAACCATCTAAATGCTGACTTATTTTCCGATAGGAAATTACTGTTTGCCAGCATCTTGAGCACTTGGAATTCACGCCTAACTGTCACTCGTTTCTTCTTCTTGATAAGACGTCCCCTCTTCCTTCCCTGGCATCATTTATTAATAGCTCGGTTCGCTTTTATTTGCAGGGTGGCTTTGTATGCTGCGTATATCTCCGTGGCTGAGAAATGGAACTCTTCATTACATCGATTGTTTCCACGAGGATGCTACACCACATCTATCGCAGCGGAACGAAGTGATTGAGAGCTGATGTTTCACTGGTGATGAGAAGTTTCCTGTTTCAGCAGGACTAATAGTCGATTGCGAAATTATTTGCCTTACCGTTGTGACTGCAGCTTTTCGACACCAAACTTTTATCGCGTTGCGCTGCGCTGCACGTTCTTCATTATACAGAGACAGACCTTGGCTACAACAAGGTAGTAATCCGAGTAGATGTTGGCTTCTCGGAAGGAACGAACGTTAGGAACGTCTATCACAACATGATCAATTTGGTTTAAGGTTTTTTTGATCATGAGACATCCAAGTAGTTTTGTGTTTCGATGCTGGTGTCTGGTACTACTAACTAGCATTTTCCGTGCAGAAGACGTGAAGAAAGGAGGGCCCCAATCCCAGACATGGATTAGACAAGGATTAGAGGCAATGATAAGGAATATTACTTTATTAATTTTGAATTGTGTCGTTATTGCAGAGAATCGTCGATATGTACTATCCCGGTAGTGAAATGCCAGTAAAAGTAAATACCAGTTCATAAACTAGTATGAGCTAAAGCGGCGGCCTACCTGTTCGACAATTTCGAACAACTTGTGCGATCAGCGACATTTGCCTTTGAATTGGCAAAACCAAAACTAAAACGTTGTTAATTGCTTTCCTTGATGTCGCGTGTAGTGATATGGCGAATCGATACTTTTAAGTATGTATTGATCAATACTGGGTATCGATTTGAAAAGTATCCAATACTTTCGATATTCGGTACCGATATGTTGAAATTTCTAATAAGAGCGAATAACAGCCAAAAATATGGATTCAAACCACTTCAGGGGAGTCTCGCCCATCTGGGTAATATAGCCTAAATATAGTTGTGAGTAAATTTCTGTGTATACATTTTCCGCATAGGTTTTATGACAAGCTTCACTCAACTCCACATTGCTCATCTTTTGAGAAAACCATCATCTTATTTGTACCTTTTGTTTTTTTTTTTTAGGCGAAATAACAACTATTAGCTTTCCCTGCTGGGATGTAACGGGTGATTTTTTTGAGGTTAGGATTTTCATGCATT